>NC_053156.1:217255915-217555915 GCF_016835505.1 Polypterus senegalus
TAATGGCAGAGCTCCATGGAAAAATCAGCTTCGATGGAGGTGCCAACTTGGGAGATCTCCTCCTCTGACCCTGTGCCTGAAGGCACTGTACTGTAGGTAGTGGATTGTTTTATGTTCCTAGTCATCATTTTCCAGTAAATTAAAACATGTTGGTATCAACATGTTCACTCCACCTGGCAATGTTGCAAATAAAACTGAAATTATCAATCTTCAAATGTAATTTTGGGATCATATAGTTCATACAGGGCCTTTAATGTGGCTGCAAGGTAAAAACAGAACACGCAAGCCTGTTGAGCAATGAAAACTGGAAAAACAAAGAAAACACCACAAAGCAAATTCTCTTATTTGATTTTACAACAGTGAAAAAATCAAAAGTAAGAACAACGACAAATTGCTACAGTTTCTTTCTGGAATAAGAAATATTTTTGTCCTGCATGGAATACATTTATAATTATTATTTAAGAATTATATTTAACAATGTTGGAGTTTAGAATGGAGATATTTTTAAAGACTTATTAAAGTGTTTATCCTGCCATTTTAAAATACAGTTAATGTATCTTGATGGACAATATGATGGTGCAGTACATAGGGCTGGTGTTTCATTTCTTCAAAGTCTTGGGTTTAAATTCCAGTCAGGATGTGTATGGGATCTGCACATTCCACTAGGGTTGGCATGGTTTCCTGTATGTTGGATTGATTTGCTGGTGTGAGGAACACAGTTTTTCCACTGTTACCTTCTGCTTTCTGCTCAGTGCTGCTGGGATCGTTCTGCTTAGCATAATTCCAAAACTGGAGTTTACAGAATTGGAGGCAAGTTTGTCTGGGATCTGAACTTCATTCCGTAAAAAAAAGTTGAAAATTAGAATAATTTAGGACCCCTTGTGTTTACTTTTTCTCATTATACCCTAGCCAGGGCTGACTTTAGTTTTTAGCTGCCCTAGACCAAGATGAAAATGTCCCACCAAAACCCACACAGTTCTGAAGGCAATCACATGAAAGAGTGGGTTGGTGGAGGGAACCCTTAGAGTTTTGTGTTATATAAATGAGCATTTAATCGAAGAGCTTGTCCAGCTTGGATTTTTGTGTGCGTTACAAAGATTGGATATGAACCCAAACCCACCCAAAACCTTTGCTTTCCTAGATGACCACCTAGTTTGCCCATATGATTGAGCCTGCTCTGACCACATTTACATAGAGAAGAAGTATTTGAATTGACCACCTTCAAAGTGATGTGTGTGTTTCAGTTTGTATTGCATTCCTTTTAATGGACATTTGGACATGATAACTCAAAAAGCAAATGGTTCAATATGAAAGAACCCTGGCATATTTATTAGCATTACAAAATGCCAAAAGCCAGATGATTTAGAGCAAGATTGCTCAGTTAGATTTTGCTCTACTGAGATAACCCCATATGCCTTAGTATGTATAAGTTTTCAGTAAGCTTACATATTTTAGACATTCATGACTTGACCACCTTCCAAGTGAAGTCTGTGTAACCGGATGTGAGTTTATAAATCCAAAAACAACTCAAACATTAATTACTCAATCAAAAAGTATTACACTGGAAAATGCTACAAGCCTATTGGTATTGAACAAAACTGCTTCGGTAGATTTTGCTGTACAAAGATAAGAATCTTGCACTGTTTGTACACATTGCCCTTCATTATTTTACTGCACTTTGTAAAAGATTTTTACTGACCTAAGATAAATTCAGAATCCTCTATTTAAAGTTTAAACTCTGTGATTATGGATGACGATTTTAAAATGGACAATCAAATTAGCTCAGTAGTAAAGTCAAGCCTTTAGCAACTAAGACATTTATCTAAAGTCAAGCCCTTGTTTTTTATTATTTAATGATTTTGAGAACATCTTTTAACTCATCGCTGCTCAGTTACTATCATTCCTTGTGTTCTAGGGTCAGTCGGGCTTCCTTCTCCTGCCTTCAGCTGGTACAGAACGTTGTAGTATGTCAGCCTCTTAACAGGCAGTAAGAAGCATGACCAAATCACCCCAATACTTGCATCCCTCCATTGGCTTCCAATACAGTTTAGGATAAATTTTAAGGTTTGCATCTTTACTTTCAAAGCTATAAAAGGATTGGCTCCCTCCTACCTTAATGACCTGATTATTCCAAACTCCCCAGTGAAATCTCTTAGGTCTGCTGATCTGCTTTTGCTGACTGCTTGAACGGCTAGGCTGAAACAGAGAATAGACCTGACTTCCTCTGTCTTGGCTCCAAAACTGTGGAACGGTTGACCCCTGAATATTAGGATGGCCTCTTCACTGCCTGTTTTGAAATCTGATCTAAAAATTTGCTTTTATTCCCTGGTTTATAACTCAGTTTGAGAGCTGTCTGATCACCTTTTGTCCTAATTTTACAATTGTCTGTTATTTGTATTATTTATTGCTATTTAAATTCTTGCTTTATTGTGTTACCTGGTACAGTATATGGTTTGTACAGCACTTTGGGTTCAACTCCTGTTGTTTTAAAGTGCTCCTAAGAGAAGGTTTATGAATGTGTCGAGAGAGAACATGTGTGTGGTGGGTGTAACAGAGCAAGATATAGAGGACAGGAAGATATGGAAAAAGAAATCCGCTGTGCCAACCCCTAACAGGAACAGCCGAAAGAAGAAGATAAATAAGCATGAATGAATGAATGAAAAGCAATTAATATATTAACTAGCCAGCTATATCTCAAAACACTGTGAAATAATACACTTCGATGAAGAAGCTAACAAATGGAAACAAGTAATGAATCAAACATAATTAATAATTCACACAGTCAATGTAATTTGATAACTTGAGACCATTAATAAACCTAAATACCATTTAATTGTCAAATAAAACTGTTAACTTAATAATAAGACAGGGATGTCAAAAATGATAATGAAATGATACTGCCATCTTTTCATTTTCTTTACACCACTCGGTTCATCACAAATGTATATTCTGCCTCATGGCTCTCTTGAAACTGTCTTCCCTTTTCGTCACCTTTTCTTGAATTTCACAAATCTACCAGAATCTATGGGACAGAAATCAGCACTGAGGGAAAAAATTACTTTGCTGCATAGAAGTGAGTGAGTGGCAGTCTGGACTTGTGAGAATTTGTGCTAACATACAGTTAGGTCCATAAATATTTGGACAGTGACAACTTTTTTTCTAATTTTGGTTCTGTACATTACCACAATGAATTTTAAATGAAACAACTCAGATGCAGTTGAAGTGCAGACGTTCAGCTTTAATTCAGTGGGTTGAACGAAAAGATTGCATAAAAATGTGAGGCAACTAAAGCATTTTTTAGCACAGTCCACTCATTTCAGGAGCTCAAAAGTAATTGGACAAATTAAATAACTGGAAATAATATGTTCATTTCTAATACTTGGTTGAAAACCCTTTTATGGCAATGACAGCCTGTAGTCTTGAACTCATGGACATCACCAGATGCTGGGTTTCCTCCTTTTTAATGCTCTGTCAGGCCTTTACTGCAGTGGCTTTCAGTTGCTGTTTGTTTGTGGGCCTTTCTGTCCGAAGTTTAGTCTTCAACCAGTGAAATGTATGCTCAATTGGGTTAAGATCAGGTGACTGACTTGGCCATTCAAGAATTTTCACTTCTTTGCTTTAACAAAACTCCTGGGTTGCTTTGGCTGTATGTTTTGGGTCATTGTCCATCTGTATCATGAAACGCCACCCAAACAATTTGACTGCATTTAGCTGGATTTGAGCAGACAGTATGCCTCTGAACACCTCAGAATTCATTCAGCTGCTTCTGTCCTGTGTCACATCATCAATAAACACTAGTGTCCCAGCCATGCACACCCAAGTCATCACACTGCCTCCACCGTGTTTTACAGATGATGTGGTATGCTTTGGATAATGAGCTGTTCCACGCCTTCTCCATACTTTTTTCTTGCCATCATTCTGGTAGAAGTTGAACTTGGTTTCATCTGTCCAAAGAATGTTTTTCCAGAACTGTGCTGGCTTTTTTAGATGTTCTTTAGCAAAGTCCAATCTGGACTTTCTATTCTTGAGGCTTATGAGTGGCTTGCACCTTGCAGTGCACCATCTGTATTTACTTTCATACAGTCTTCTTTTTATGGTAGACTTGGATATCGATACGCCAACACCCTGGAGAGTGTTGTTCAGTTGGTTGGCTGTTGTGAAGTGGTTTCTCTTCACCATGGAAATGATTCTGTGATCATCCACCACTGTTGTCTTCTGTGGACGTCCAGGTCTTTTTGCGTTGCTGAGTTCACCAGTGCTTGCTTTATTTCTCAGGATGTACTAAACTGTAGATTTTGCCACTCGTAATATTGTAGCAATTTCTCGGATGGGTTTTTTCTGTTTTCACAGCTTAAGGATGGTTTCTTTCACCTGCATGGAGAGCTCCTTTGACCGCATGTTGTCTGTTCACAGCAAAATCTTCCACATGCAAGCACCACACCTGAAATCAACTCCAGGCCTTTTAACTGCTTAATTCAGGGGTGGGAAAAGTCAATCCTGGAGGGCCGCAGTGGCTGCAGGTTTTTGTTCCAACCCAGTTACTTAATCAGAAGCACTTATTGCTCAAGTAACACTTCTCCATTTTAGTTGTCTTGCTCATTAATATTTTGAACCCTTGTTGCCTATTTTAGTCTTAAACAGCTGTATTCTTGGTTTTTACTAGCTCCTTATTAGCAATAAGATGCAAGTGACAAAAGAAACTAGCTTTTCTCCATTGACGTAGTTTCCATTTACACCTGTGTGCATTTAATGTGCACTCTTTGGTTTAATTAAATAATTAGAAGGAAAGTGAAGAAAAAAAAGTAAAGGGCTGAAAATTACTCTTCAATTTTAGACTTCAAATAATTTGGACAATATCCTTAGAAAGGAAAAAAAATCTAGGATATGAGAATGACCTGACATGGCAGATTTAAAGCGCTAACAAGTCATGAAATTAAATTATTGGCAAGGATTATTTTCTAATTAAGCAACTGGGTTGGAACAAAAACCTGCAGCCACTGCGGCCCTCCAGGACTGAGTTTGCCCACCCTGGGCTTAATTGATAATAACATAACGACGGACTTGCTCACACCTGCCCATGAAATAGCCCTTGAGTCAATTGTCCAATTACTTTTGAGCCCCTGAAATGAAGGGATTGTGTTAAAAAAATGCTTTAGTTGCCTCACATTTTTATGCAATCTTTTTGTTCACCCCACTGAATTAAAGCTGAACGTCTGCACTTCAACTGCATCTGAGTTGTTTCATTTAAAATTCATTGTGGTAATGTACAGAAGCAAAATTAGAAAAAAATTGTCTCTGTCCAAATATTTATGGACCTAACTGTATTTACTTTATCTTCTATTATAATTTGCAGTGTTGTGGTCTTGAGCCAATGATTATATTTTTCTTATCTTTTGCCAGGATCTTCACTTCATCCCTGTCTTTCTAGCTGCTTCTTTGATGTTTTCTTAAAATTTTCTTTGCCAGTGTTCTTAACTAGTTAGACCATCCATTTTCGAGGCTTGCTTTATGTCTTTGACTCATTCCCATCCTTTGCGGGTGATTAATCTAAGGCCAAGGGCCCCATTACCTCGGCATAAGTGGCCTTTGGTCCTCTGCTGCTTATTATGAATATTTGCAGTAATCACATTCCAGGACTTCCTCTTTCTGCCACCAGGAGAACGCACTCTTTGGGAGTCTGGTCAACCCAAGAAAAGAAATTAGTTTTTAAAGTACAATACATTCATTTATACCTGCTTAAAAATACATCATAGTCAGATTGGCACTTGATGACATTGATAAACATGGCATAAATGCTTTGGTGATAGAGCACACAGACCACATTCAGGTCAAGAACATACTGTATAGTGATCATGTTTAACTTTAGTGGAAATGCAAATGCATTTTCTATCCACATACAATAATGAAGTCTGCAGAGATGACAAAAGAATTGTGTAGGGCAGGGGTGGGCAATGATGGTCTTGGAGGGCTTCAGTGGCTGCAAGTTTTTATTCCAACCCGGTTTATTAATGAAAAGTCAATTTTTGCTGATGAAGCACTTCTTGCTCAAATGACATTTATCTGCTTCATTTTGGTGGTCTCGCTTGTTAAGGTTCTGCACCCTTAATTGCTTATTTCACCCTTAAACAGCTACATTCACTGTTTTTAATGGCTCCTTATTAGCAATAAGATACAAATGAGCCAGCAGTTCTCCATCTAACTTGTTTCTGATTATACCTGCGTGGATTCATCAGGTACTATCTGGTTTAATTAAACACCTGAGAAAAATGTGACAGACTGAAAATGATCTGTTTTAGGCTTCAAACCATTTGGATGATATGGGTGGAAGGAAAAAAAAAATCTACGATATAAGAATCTAACATTGCAAACTAACAAGCCATAAAATTAAATAACATCTGAGAATGGCATGGATTGGTTTTTAATTAAGCAACTGGGTTGCAGCCAAAACCTGCAGCCACTGCGGCCCTCCAGGACCGACATTACCCTCCCCTGGTGTAGGATGATGGCAGCAGTGCAAGTACGCTAAGGAAGGATGGAGAGCAGCAATGTGTGTGAAGCTGAGCTACCATTTGTTTCACGAGGCTGACACATCTTTAGCATGTGGTATGACAACTTTTATATTCACTTTATCATGTTGGTTCATTATGAGCAGCCAGTTTCCATTCTCACTACTACAGTGCACTCTGTAGGTAATTGTGAGTAGTCATACTGTATTTTAAAGCCATTTGTCATCTGGCTATAGTACATTAAGAAGCAATCTAAGTATGAAGCTCACATTAAAGGTTTTCTCTGAGAAAACTACCGGTCATTGTAGGCCATATGTAAAATGTTCTGAATATTTATAAATAAAGGCCACTTTAAAAAGGTCCAATGGGCCTTGAGTTTGACCCCTTGCAATAAGTTTTCACCACGTGGACAGATGAGGAATATTGCTGTAATGTAAATAATGCTATTTTCAAAAACCACCACTTATGCTACCAGCTCCAAATTAAATAAATAATAGACGTTATAGTTCTGACTTTTTCTGAAATTCCTTTATCTAAAGTTATAAAATTGACCTCTCAGATTATAAAGCTACATCTTGTGAGATTTTTCTCATAAATTGAATTATCTGTTTATCTGTATGTTGTGGGTTTTGTTTGTATTTTTCATTTTTGTGGTTTTCCATGTTGATTTTCAAAGATACCATAAATCAGCCAAATCACTAATCATGAGAAAGTACATCTGATCTCCATATTACCTCAACCAGCTCTGGATAATGGTAGAGTCTGCATTTTAGATTATAAGAAAGTTTATGTATTTATATTTAGATATACTCGAAGGCGTGACCACGGGGGTGCTGGGGTGGGCACTGCCCCCCAAGAGTCAAGCTGTGCCCACCCTGCGAAATGCTCTGTCTGTTCAGTGAAAACTCTGAAGAAGAATAACATTTGATTTTCAAAACTGAGTTGCTTTCCGATTAGACAGGCACCGTGCTGCTCACAGTTTACTTCACCGCACATTTTGCAGCACGTTTTGAACCTGTTGACTGCATTCTCTAATTAAAACAGCGTATACGTTCCATTCTTCTTTTACTTTCTGGTTGGTAACACCAAAGGCTATGCACAGGTGGCTTATTAAAAAGCAGACACGCAGCACAGCGCACCCACGTCGGTAACTGAAACTCCAAATGATGTAGATAAGCCTACACAATCCTCCAGCTCTGTGCCCGTGTTGGCAGAGCTGTGACCAGAACATCATGTGCGGGTGGGCATTTGGATTGTTTGGGGCAAAAAATATCCATCCATCCATCCACCCCATCATTAGTGTGTCTTCAACTGCATGTGAAAGCTCTTTCTCTACTTTGAACCACATTCTCACTCCACTCCGCCGAACAATGCTGCATTCAAGGAAGAGAAATTTAGTCATTCTGGCACATGAGAAAAACATCACAGATCACCTAGACATGAATGAATTTATTTCAGAATTTGCCAAGAGTAACTGCAGACTGGTCCTGTAGATTATCTCCAGGTTAAACACTGGAAACTGATATCCTATAGCCTCCCTAATGACTGCAATGAGCCACGTTTCTGTTCTTGCTCTCATATGTTGTATACATTTGACTTTATTGATATTTACCTTGTAGATGTAGTTCTATATTTGTTCACAAAAAATAATAATACAATGTTCCATTGCCTCTGTTAATTTTATTGAACAATAGGTTATGATTTATGCCTCAATTTCTGCCTTTAAATGTTATATAAAACTATGTTGTTATTATTATTTGACCCTCCCTACAAAAATGGGGATGGATGGATATTTTTTGCCCCCCCAGACAAGCCAAATGCCCACCCACACATGATGTTCTGCTCACACCTCTGGATATACTTGTCGTAAAGAAGTACTTTGAAATGTGCTGTAAGGCTTTTATGCTTGTTTTTATTCTTTTGCTTTTTGATGTGTTCATGTTTGATTGAGGAAGACTCAGGTCTCTTGTCTCCCCATAAGTTTCACTCTGTATGATAGCTTATTGGAAGCCATCCATAGCTACTATATGTTGATTTTATGAGGCCTTCTGAATTTAGAATATGCTCACAAATGTGATTCCTCCTGTCACATCCCCATATCAGACCTGTGTGTCCATTTATTGCCCATCCACGGTTATCCTTCATGAGAACTGCATGTCATTAACAGGCATGGAGAACCCCACTAAGCAAGAGGGAACAAAGGGATGACAATGTTGTAAAGTGTTGTATATGTGACAAACAAGTGGAGGATGCAACATGGTTAGGATACCTAAAGTCAGAATACCAAATTGTCAAAAATATGATTGTGCTCAGAAATTCACTCTGGGCACCTAACTTGAAGTTTCTTTTTACTAACTAACTGAAGAACTTTACTGATCTTTTTTTTTGATCCATCATGGAATTCTTGAAGATGCTGAATACTGTCATTCTGTAACAGAAACCCTATAATGTTATGTAGCACGTCACATCTGGCCATGTGACAGCAACAGGTCCAACTTGTTGAAACAATATAGTTGCCTCCAAGAAACCTAAAATGGTGAGCAAAACAAGATGTTCAATATTTTTAATAAAATAACAATAAATACCAACAAAATCATGAAAATTCATAAAAACGTTTTTTTATAGCCCATTTTTTAACAAATGACATTAAAGATGTAGTTACATGTAAGGAAAAAAATTAAAATAAGAATAAAAATAATGCATAAATAGTATACAAAATACATTATGCACACTTACATAAGATAGATATAAAATTATGAGAACTAGAACCCTTTAATATAGAATTTTTTTAAAGTCTCTAAATGAAGTTCCGGTGATAAAGTCTGTTGGCCAGGATAGATAGAAAAAATGATAAAAAAAGATTTCCAGTTAAGCTGGAGAAAAAAAAAATCTGTAGGGGTTGTAGGCCAAATGACCACCGAGCCTCCACTGGGCATTCTAAATAGTATAAATGTTCTTAACATAATAATGATGAAAATGTGCAAAAAGTTCAAATTATAACATAAGCCACCCTAAGATGTGAATATTTCTGTTCATCAGCAACATGAATTGGTGGAGAAGGAAGTTGACTGACAGTAAATCTACTGGAATAGAGCAGCACCAGTTCTACAGTATATTTTAGGGAAGCCTTCCTTTAAAGGTTGCAATAGTGTTTGGCTGAAGATCTTTTTGTCAACAAATGCACCCTAACCCAGTCTCCAAATCTCAGACAATTTCCTCAAATGTTCAGTAAGGCAATGATGAACAGAATAAGTCATAAACTGCATGAGATATTTTGATAGTGGAATTATATGAAATATTTTGAGAACATTGTGCAAAAAACTAAAATGTACAGTATATTCAATTACCCTGAAAAATTATTGACAAACCAATGTCGAAACATTTCCAGATTCTAATTGTTTTATTTCAGCCTGCCTGATATACTTGAGATGGTGTCCAAAAGTTTATTTTACTAAGGATCCATGATCTGAAACAATGAATGTTTGGAAAACCATGTAATCTAAAACGTCTCAAATAAAAATCTATACCAGATCCTTAGCAATTGGTAATTTCATCAGGGGCATGAAATGATCACTCAAGGAAAACCTGTAAATGACAACAAGGAAGAAGACAGATCCAAAATGAACTCGTTGGTGATCTCCTTCCATAGATGAGAAGGAGGAGGAAGAATTTGTAGCAACAAAGCAAACTTTGCCCTGCAACATACATCACAACCTTGTAGTCATTCTTTGATGTCTTGATTAATTTCTGGCCACCAGAAATACCTTTTGGTTAATTTGAATGTCTTATTGATATCAGGATGGCCCACCAAATGAAAAGTGTGTTCACCAGAAAAGCATAATCCTATTGTTGTAATATGAGTGAAGCCCACATTGCAAAAGGGTACAGGGACCTGAAAAAGAACCATAACAAGACCAGGGCCTTCACTAGCCTGTGTAGAATAGGCCTTACCCCTTGCAGCTTGACCTCCTAACTCCATTGCAGATTTGGGCCTACAAAGGCCTCAAAAAAGAAAAAGTTTCATAAATATCCTAAATGTTCCAAATCTACCAAAAATGCACTTCAAGAGAGAGAAACTATAAACAATAAAAATTTTGTAAAGAAAAGGCCAAAGCATAATCATTTTAAAAAAGAATATTAATTTTAAAAACAAGAAAAAAACACAAAATGGTGAAAGGCACAAAAATGAGGCAAAAAGGATCTGCGTAATGGGCAGTCCGGAGACAACTAATTTATAATGATAATATTTTATTTACAATTTATATTTCCTCACTACTCAAAGTGCTCTCCACGTTGGCGATTCTAAATTGTCCCTAGTGTGTGCTTGGTGTATGTGTGTGTGTGTGTGTGTGCCCTGCGGTGGGCTGGCGCCCTGCCCAGGGTTTGCTTCTTGCCTTGCGCTCTGCGCTGGCTGGGATTGGCTGCAGCAGACCCCCATGACCCTGTGTTAGGATCAATGTTCCCTCTAAGCTGAGCGCGTGAGCAATCGCTCACACAAATTTAGAGCGTCGCTCATACTTCCCGCACGATCGCTCATTCCGACGGCGTCACTTGTACTTATTGCGAAAATTGGTGCTCATAAATTTTTGGCTTAAACAAAATGTCGCTCATAAACAATGTTTTTTGCTCACTATATGCTACTCCTTAGAGGGAACATTGGTTAGGATATAGCGGGTTGGATAATGGATGGATAAAAATGTAATCATTGTCATGCGGTTTACTCCTCAAATCTGCATCCCCATATCTGAGTATACGAGAAAGTCTAGGGGAGACCACTCCCGATTTTTTTCAAGAGAAACAAAGGTAGAGATGATCTGCATCAATGCTGACTTCAAAACACAAAGGCACATTGGGATGTCATGAGACAAGGGTTTAATTATAAATTTCTTTAGTGGCATCAAAGGTTTGTTGTACATCAGGAAACTTTTTAATCAAAGAAATAAATGTGTGTGTTACCAGCCTCAGGCCTAGGGGAACCTGGGCCAGGTACAATTCACTGTTGCTACAGGATGTAGCCACAGCGATTTGGTCAAAAGCATAAAAGAAACAGGCAGCAGTCCCAAGTCTCAGACCATACTTCTCTGTTCTCCTTTTTTATCCTTTTACCAGAAATATGTATATGCTTCAGTTTCTGCATAGATCAACATGGCAATCAGTGATACAATGGTGCAAGCCAGTTTCCTCCTCTAGAACAAATGGTGTAAACACATTCACTTTGGTTCAACAATGGTATTGTGGCCAACTATCAAAAAGTACTTGATTAGAAACCAATGTCCCCAGAACTCGTTAACTTTCAAAGGAAGCAGACAGTTCTGTTATCACCATATTGTGTGTGGATGAGATACTTAATCAAATTACACTAAGCACCACACAGAAATGTAATTTTCTTTAGAATACTGAATTCTAGCCCATTACACTAATATTATGGGGAACAAATGTTTGGTGAAACAAAAATAATAATTTTCAAACACCAAAAATCATTGGATTTGTTTAATACTTTGTTTCTTTCTAACCCAAAACATATCAAGATCCATACTAATAAATACAATAAAAATGTTCAGACTCCTCACACTATAACAGCTGATGATGAAGAAAATAATAACCTATCCTGTTTAAAATATTAATATGCAGAATGGATAAAATAACCAGAAGAATTTAGCTTTATTTAACAGTAATTGTGGTAAATAAGCTCTGTAAAAAGCTTACTATTTTAGTTACAGTGGTGTGAAAAACTATTTGCCCCCTTCCTGATTTCTTATTCTTTTGCATGTTTGTCACACAAAATGTTTCTGATCATCAAACACATTTAACCATTAGTCAAATATAACACAAGTAAACACAAAATGCAGTTTTTAAATGATGGTTTTTATTATTTAGTGAGAAAACAAAATCCAAACCTGTGTGAAAAAGTAATTGCCCCCTGAACCTAATAACTGGTTGGGCCACCCTTAGCAGCAATAACTGCAATCAAGCGCTCTGGAGGAATTTTGGCCCACTCATTGTTGTAATTCAGCTTTATTGGAGGGTTTTCTAGCATGAACCGCCTTTTTAAGGTCATGCCATAGCATCTCAATTGGATTCAGGTCAGGACTTTGACTAGGCCACTCCAAAGTCTTCATTTTGTTTTTCTTCAGCCATTCAGAGGTGGATTTGCTGGTGTGTTTTGGGTCATTGTCCTGTTGCAGCACCCAAGATCGCTTCAGCTTGAGTTGACGAACAGATGGCCGGACATTCTCCTTCAGGATTTTTGGTAGACAGTAGAATTCATGGTTCCATCTATCACAGCAAGCCTTCCAGGTCCTGAAGCAGCAAAACAACCCCAGACCATCACACTACCACCACCATATTTTACTGTTGGTATGATGTTCTTTTTCTGAAATGCTGTGTTCCTTTTACGCCAGATGTAACGGGACATTTGCCTTCCAAAAAGTTCAACTTTTGTCTCATCAGTCCACAAGGTATTTTCCCAAAAGTCTTGGCAATCACTGAGATGTTTCTTAGCAAAATTGAGACGAACCCTAATGTTCTTTTTGCTTAACAGTGGTTTGCGTCTTGGAAATCTGCCATGCAGGCCGTTTTTGCCCAGTCTCTTTCTTATGGTGGAGTCGTGAACACTGACCTTAATTGAGGCAAGTGAGGCCTGCAGTCCTTTAGACGTTGTCCTGGGGTCTTTTGTGACCTCTCGGATGAGTCGTCTCTGCGCTCTTGGGGTAATTTTGGTCGGCCGGCCACTCCTGGGAAGGTTCACCACTGTTCCATGTTTTTGCCATTTGTGGATAATGGCTGTCACTGTGGTTTGCTGGAGTCCCAAAGCTTTAGAAATGGCTTTATAACCTTTACCAGACTAATAGATCTCAATTACTTCTGTTCTCATTTGTTCCTGAATTTCTTTGGATCTTGGCATGATGTCTAGCTTTTGAGGTGCTTTTGGTCTACTTCTCTGTGTCAGGCAGCTCCTATTTAAGTGATTTCTTGATTGAAACAGGTGTGGCAGTAATCAGGCCTGGGGGTGGCTACAGAAATTGAACTCAGGTGTGATACACCACAGTTAGGTTATTTTTTAACAAGGGGCAATTACTTTTTCACACAGGGCCATGTAGGTTTGGATTTTTTTCTCCCTAAATAATAAAAACCATCATTTAAAAACTGCATTTTGTGTTTACTTGTGTTATATTTGACTAATGGTTAAATGTGTTTGATGATCAGAAACATTTTGTGTGACAAACATGCAAAAGAATAAGAAATCAGGAAGGGGGCAAATAGTTTTTCACACCACTGTATATTTAACTACAGTCACTAAGATGGTGACATTGGGCAAACTTTATAAATAACAAGAACATGAAAATTCACAAAAAAAATGCTTGATAATAGAAAGAGTGGAATTGCATAAAATATCATTGCAGTCACTACTGAGACAATGATTAAAAGTGATTACTTACTGTAACAAGTTCTGCAAATTCCAGTCGCACCTTTGCTTCTTTTACTTGATGATACAAATGCCTAAAATATAAACAAAATGATTGTTTATTAGGAAAATTCTTCTTATATACATTAATCATTCGTGCAAGACTAACCAGTGATGTTTCTGTTTCTTTAAAATTAGAACAGCTATCTTTCAAATGAAAAAGACCTCAGCTTCAAAATATTTTCATGTAATACATTTGAAAATTAGGATATATGTGCGTATAAAAATCAAGGCATTTACTTACAAACACTTTAATTAGTACATCTTTGTGGTGTTACAGTATGTTGTTCACTGCAGTGTTCATCAGTGCCGGTGTTCAGCATGACAAAGTTGTAAATAAGGTAATTATACACTAGGTGGCAGCACAGTAGATCTGTAATATTCTATTGTACATCAAGTATTTACAAGCTTTCATTATATAGTTTTTAAAATATTTTTTAGCTATTTGAACTTATCAATGTTGTTATTGTACTGTATTTCTGTGATAGACGGTCTTCTTGTTTTAGCTTCCCCTTTCAAATTAACAAAAGTGCTTTTTTCATTTTTGCCCTGTCTTTTGAATTAGCATTACTTCTATTACAGCTGGATCTGTCAATGTAATAGGATCCACAGCCAAGTTATCCTAGGTCAGCCAGATGCTCTGTTAAAATATTTGGCCCCAAAAGCGTGGAATTCCCCACCCCTCCATTTCAAATTATTATATTATTGAAGTCAAAAGTTCAGTAAACGTTTATTAAAATCTTCATCCATCTTCTTGAAGTTGACGTGCCTATGATAGGGAATAAAATGCTACGATGGCAGTCAGGGTAGCACAGTGGGTTAGAACTACTGTCTCGCAGGTTTAGATTCCTGGATTCAGATCCTGTCTTGGTGGAGTCTGCACTGGGGACTCCCCATTCCATGGACAAGCGGGTTAAGTTAATGGATGTCTCTGTGGACCTATGTGTGAGAGTGTGCTGCTGTGGACTGGAACCTTATCCCCGTTCTTTTCATGCCTTTTACTTGATGTTGTCAGGTTAGGCTTCAGTCCTCTGTGTCCTTAAAAACTGGAATAAATAGGTCCAGAAAATGGAACAAACATTTTAGGAAAATAAGAAAATTGTTTTCCTTTAAACTGACCTAACACTGCACTAGAGAAGAAGTAGATACTTAAGTTGCGCCCAGTATTTCTTCCATTCATTTTGTTGTGTTTTAGCACCAGTCATTATATTAGGCTAATACAATGTGGACTAGAATCTGCCATTTAAAAAAGTTATTTGTTTTCATTGTCCTTTATGGAGAAGTAGCTGAACCAAAAACAACTATACGCTATTCATTGTAATCTTGTGGCACTGACGTCCTAGAAAACAATATGTGACCCTAATATTGTCTCACTAATCCTAAGGGATTTTGCTGAATGCGTCCTCAGATCAATGATTGAAGAAGACTGACAACCAGTAGTCTTGACCCCAGGGAATTGACAGTGGGACTGGCGGAGAATAGCCGTTCAAATGAAAGAACTCAGAGTGAATAACCACATCCTGATAGAATTCCAATTTCTGCAGCTGGACCACATTTTTGAAATTCTTGCTTGTTTCTGAATCTCTGTGCTTTTTGTTTCAAATTATTTGTCTATACTGTTTAGTCCTTGCAAAATGTCACAGAATGAATGGCATTCAATTTCAACACTCTTCCTCATGCTTTTTTAGTAGAACCCTACTTTCTTGAAATTCACATCCTAGGCCAGGATGCACGTAAACACAAAAGTCAGCCCACCAACATGCCAGTGCTTTTATGGAGCAATAGGAATATTTATATATTACTAGCCATAGTACCTGTGGACATAATTTAAAAATATGTACTTTCGGGGCCTTTCCTCTGTATTTGCTTGTGTCTGAACATCTCTTCACATGCTTTCCATTTCTTGAGTGTGTTCCCATATTGTTGGCTTCTCAGACTCTGTTGTTATTTGCGAGATGTCTTTCCAGTTTTATACTTGCTCTCTTTGAATGGGACTCTCTCAGCCTGCACCCGTACTCCTCCTCGTGCGTCTTGTAATCACACTTTCTCTGTCATCGCGTCACCAAAGCCAAACTGATCAATCAGGTTGCTCTGAGGGACTAGACACATAAACCTTATTGTTTTATTATATAGTAGATAATAATATACTGAAATTGATACTTCTTAGACTATTAGTCATTTACAAAGAAAATTCATGGGCTTACCCTGTAGCTTAAATGATCATGTTTTTAGAAAAACCCTGAGTAAAGACACCCTCTACTGTCCCAAGTTACCTGCAAAAAAAGTTAAAAAAATCAAAATGGTAATTCTAGGTCTGGAATGGACTAACCATTTTAACCAATAACTAACCAATGGACTGGGCACGGTATGAGTGCTCACCTTGTAAAAATAATCAGGTGGCGTGAAACAATGGTTTTTCAGGAAAGTAAAATCTATATCCATTGTTGGTTATTAAAAATGAAGAGCTTATTCTGCGCTTCCCCTAGTCAATGCTCCTTCATTGAATCAATTCTTGTGACTAGCTCTATTAAATATTTGGTTTTTGACATAGTCCTTACTGGACAAAATGCTGTAATCTCTAATTATTACTGGAACTTTAATAGTGTTAAGGATTCAATCACTACAAGGTCATCTTTTCTGCTGTTTTTTGTTCCATTAATTTCATAATTACAATTTTATGCTGCCTCTCGTCCCTTCACAAAAAATGTTTATTGCTTATTTATGGCATTAAAAGATAATCTTAGTTAAATTTTCTTCTAAATTAATTTGTGATAAATCAGAGGACAAAGTCTCTTTACCAAATGTTGAATTGTACTATTGGCCTTTTGTTCTGCACCTAGTTTGGAGCTGGCTGATATCTCCTGATAATCCCCGTGCCTTTGTTGCCAGTATTAGTTGCCCCTAGACCTCCTTTATCTTCTCCCCTTCACAACAATAAAGCTGAAATCTTGTGCTAACATTTTGGGATCTTTAGTTTCCAATATGCTGTATTTGTGGTGCATGGTTGAAAAACGTTTATGTTCCCTCCCCAGATGGCACTCCCATACTGCCATCATTAATAGCCCTGGTTTTTGTATAGAAGGTCATCCCATTTCTTTTCCCTCATGGGCTGCCTTGGGCAATTCAGCTGTTTGTGACATTTTGAATGATGCTTGACTCCAGACATTCCAATCCCTGAGATCCAAATTTGGAATCCCATCCTCTTCCTTTTCCCTTTATTGACAACTATGGTCTGTTCTCAAAACCTGCAATAATTCCCAATCTTTTGCTCTTCCCACCCATCCACTTTCTAATTTCTGGAACTCTCTATTCTCTACCTCAAGATCTGTAGCATCTCTGTATGCTCATCTGTGCAAGGCCTCTTATCAGCTTTAACCAATTCTCTCTGTTTGGCAGCAGGACCTTTCCTCAGGGGTGGATCTACTTTGAAACTAATGAAGCTTAAGCTTTCAGTTCCCCCAGCTCTGGAGAGGCCTCAGAAGTAACTTTAGTCCACATTGCTTAAACATTTTGGGTCTCTGCTGTATGAGAAGGAGTTTTAAAGCCCAGACAAATAGTGTGTGTGTGTATCTATCTATATATATATATATATATATATATAGTGACAGATAGGGGGCACTGTCGTCCCCTTGAACCCTCAGACTAGACGCCAGACACCAGATAAAAGTCCAAATTATGAATTTATTTGAACAATAACGTGCACAAAGCGCCCTCCTCTCCACAATAATCATTAATCACTACAATACACAATAATCAATCCTCAAGTCCCAGACGCGTTGTCCCTCTGCCACCCGACTCAGCTCGTAAGTCTGGGATCTTTCCCAGTCCTTTATATTCCCTGACTCGGAAGTGTTTCCGTACCCACAGTCCATGTGACTTCCTATCACTTCCGGATCAGATCAAAAGTCCTCTTCTTCATCCCGGAAGTACGTAATTTCCTCTGCCGCTGTGACTAAAACGTACTTCCAGGTTATAGGGCACGTAAGAGTCTCTGGGCCTCCCTGCAGCGTCCTTTGTTGGCCCCCAAGGTATCCAGCAGGGCTGTAAAGGAAAACTCCAATGTCCATGATTCCCTGCTGGCATTCGGGGCACCTCCATGCTGCAGGGAGGGCTCCACCTGGAAGCCTGGGGGTATTGGCTGGGATGGCTGACCGGCCATATTCCACTATATATATATATATATATATATATATATATATATATATATATATATATATATATAAAAAAATTGTGGTGATCCGTCATGGAACAACCCTATTGAATAAGATCTTGGTGGTTAGCCAAGACCTCATTGCTGGTTGCAAAGGGGCCCCAAAAATGGAGGTCCTCCACTGCATCCACTTAACTCCCACTTTCTTGGAAATCTATTTTAAATAGTAATTTTATTTTCTTCTAAGAACCCCAATCTTTAAAACATTCAATTTAGGATTGTGCATTGCACTTATTGTACTCCCACAAACCATTTGACCATGGGTCCGTCTATTGATCTCCATTGTCCCTTCTGCCAGACAAGCATCCCAGGTATTTTTTTGAATATGTTTTGGGAGTGTCACACGAGTCTCAGTTTTGTGGTTGTCTGTCACAAAGTTTCTCTCAACACTTTTTCACTTTAGTATCCCTTCCCTTCTTCATTTTTTTCTTTTACTGGACCTCTCATCTCTTTCTTTCTCTCTCTCTCTCTTTCTCTTACTTCTGTCCAGTGGAGGCTGGCACAATAGCTACAAAGGCTTTTTAGGTTCTTGCTGGAAATCTGATCTTCTGTAATTTGCATCTTGGCAGGCCCAATTTTTCAATCTTACTTGAAGCGGTGATGAATGCATCATCTGCTTCATATCTTACAAAGTGGCAAGCTCTAGTGGAAATTCTGCAGAACTGGATCTCTGTTGCTCACCTTTTCCTGCTTCTTAAATCCTGGCTTGGTGGGGTCTAATGTTTGGGCTGGGTTTCCCACCTGGGCTTTTTTCCACGCCATTTTCTTTATACTTTGTTAACAGGGTACATTTTGTTGGGTTATGGTGAGGTTGCATTTTTATTGTTATTACTGCAATTATAACTGTTTTCTTTTGACTGTTTATTTTTCAAAAATCTTGTTTTTTTTCACATTATTTCAATTTCTGGTTAATGTAATTTAAGCCTCAATAAATATTTGATCACAAAAAACATGATGAGCTGGTTCAGTTGATGTACTGGATAGGGGGGGTGCTACCCTGGGAATCATTGTCTGTTGACTGATTTTGGCACTTAACACAGAAACTGTTCACTCTTTTGTGTCTTTTCTAATTTTCATTTCTGTTATTTGTGTTTCTGACTACCCGACTTATGCCTTTGCATCGTCTTTTTCAAAAGCCGCACACTGACAAACATACAGTAACTACAAAGTAAGGTAGTCTGTTATTCTGATCCTATTGGGCATAGGTCATGTACTGATGTATTAAGCAACAGTCGTTACCTACTCTGGATGGAACGTGCCTAAAATGACCAATTGAAAAATCATTCACACACCAGTGCTTTCCAGTAGATAACTGCATTTTATTTTAAAACGTATATACTTGTTAGTTAAAACATATCCCACATACAATGTCAAGGATATTTATACTACAGATGATTGCTCCCTCTTTTACTTAAACCTAAGCTGCTCGTAGGCCTTCTTAGATCAAGACCTGGTTGCAGTTGCACACATTGCATCCCCTGCATCTGCCATATTCTTAAGCATGGGAATGGTGTTATATAAATAACATGTATTATTATTGTTTCTTTATTATCTTTGAGTTTCTTTTCTTGTGTGTGTGATGTGCTATGGAATCATTGTGCTGTGTGGAAGTTATTATGGTTCTGTATATTTAATATTACCATAAATAGCAAATAGTCTTTTCTAGGAAGAGCCACTTTGGGCTTGGTAAGATAGTAGGGTCTGGAGGAGAGTCCTTTTCAGGCTCAAGAGTGCACAAAGGGAGTATGTGTTGTTAGTCCTATTCAGGTTAGCTTATTTAATTGTGTGCTGTCCCCATAGATGATGTCGGAGCATATACTGGTACAGCTTGTGGCTGCACCCACCACATGAAACAGGTGGCAACCCCTCAGGTAGATATGCGGTCTAGTCCCATCCATAGGAAATGATCCTCTATCTGTCGCAGCCAGGTGTCATGTGGATGTCCCCTTGGCCCAGTCCTGCCGCTCAGGTTCTCAACAATGAAGATTCTGTGAGCCAGATCACCCTCTGGGAATCATGCCACATGGCCTTAGTGTCTCATTCGAGACTCCGTGAGCATCGGCTCATTTGACATAAAATCATACCAGCGGTACCCAAGGATTCTCCCAAGAGACACAGTACCAAAGGAATCCACTCTTCGTCTCAGGTCACTGGGTAGCATCCATGTCTCACAACCATACAGCAAAACAGTAGGCACCAGGGGCCTCATGTATAAAAACGGTGCGTACGCACAGAAATGTTGCGTAAGAACTTTTCCACGTTCAAATCGCGATGTATAAAACCTGCACTTGGCGTAAAGGCACGCACTTTTCCACGGTACCTCATGCCTTGTCGTACGCAAGTTCTCCACTCGGTTTTGCAGACTGGCGGCACCCAGCGTCAAAGCAATGGTACTGTTTCTGTGTGGTTACTCATTATTTTCCTGACGCGGCTTTATAAATACACTGAAACTAACCGCATATTGTTTATTAGTGTAACGCATCTGATTGTAATTAACTTGTAACAATATAATGGTCTAGGGAACAGCCATAGTATTCCAAATACCATAACTGCTTTAGTGTTGTTACTCTCACTTCTCCTTCTTCTTCTTTCAGCTCCTCCCGTTAGGAGTTGCCACAGCGGATCATCTTTTTCCATATTACTCTCACTGCACCACTCGGAGTATTTATATCACTGTATCTGAGTGTGAATCACAGCAGCAGCTGATTGGAAAGAGAATTATCGGTATACAGCTTCAAGGCACACGCTGTCTCAGCCACTGCAAAACGTTTTAAAGCCTTTCCTGTACGGACCTCGCGGTTCAGAAACAGTTTAATCCCAAGAACTTTAAATGCACTCAATCAATTGCACCTTGTAGAACTGTTTGTACTTATAAGTACAATCACCCCACTGTAAACTTGCACTACAGTTATAATATCGTACAACCTGAGCCACTTTATAAAGCGTATTTACATATGATGACGATATCATTTTTAAGGTGAAATGCAGCAAAATATGTTTATTAAATTATACAGATAAAACTTTAACTTCATTTAAATAATCTATATTCTTCATTGGGAGTGTCGTTAAGGATAGAATAATTAAACATATACTACGAAGACATTTCAATGTTCTTTAAACGTTTTGAAGAATCGGCGCTAAGCTTACAGATGGCTTGACTTCTATTACAGAGCTGATTGTATGGCGATCGGTTACTTGGGGAAAGAAAAGCACTGACTGCAGTGACGGCTACGCCAATATATATTGAATATAAAACAGAAGAGAAAATAACAACACAGCTAAAAACGCAGCGACAAATTTCGGCAAAAGTTAAATGCTTGTGTCATGAGCACGAGGCGGCTATGCAGTGTCTGCAATGGACATGGCCATCCACCGTGCATAAGCTGCCTTACTGACATTGGCGGGCGAAGGAGCCACCGATTCTTCCTCTGCCCAGTGCCACCACAAGCCTCGAGTCGCCCCTGAGTACTGCTGCAATAAATTATTTCATCGAAGTGAAACACATGTTTAATAACGTGCTTTAACTCCTATCATCATAAAAATGATATCACGTATACATCTCAGTATTTTAGTTATTCAGAGAGCTGTAATATCACAAATGTAATGGATTCTGTGTCCAGTTGGAGGAAGAGAGCCGGTTTAAGAAGCAAGTAGTGATTCACACACACAGAGCACATAGAAGATCAAATACAAAACAAAGCATTTAACGTGCTACTTTAATTACAATGTGATTTGAGAAACTGGTTAATTAAACGATTTTAAGATGAAGTTTATGATGTTCTACTTTAATGACAAAATAAACTACGTGATTAAAGTGGAAATGTCGAGATTGAAGTTGACATTTCGTGCTTTTCCCCACTGTGTGCCTTTTTTCTCTGTACCCTAATAAACTTTCATATGACACTCAGACAGTGGGCTTACAACTCGGCTTTTCACGGCGACTTTGATATGTGACTTCTTTTTTATTTCCGGCACTGTGCGATTTTGTGAATGTGAGCTTTCAAGTTTCTCCAACACGCTATGTCACTCGATCAACTTCATTTTGTTGATTATACCACGGTTTATTTAAACAAATAGTATGTTTTTCCTTTGCCTCCACTTGGTATTTGCTGAAATTCTTATATTTTCCCCCATGCTTTTCCCATTGTCTTTTCATAGAAGGCTGCGCTTAAGGGCGATTTATATTGATTTGCATATTCAAAGAGGCGTAATTCTGGGTGGAGTTGGGGCGTTACAAAATGCGCGTGCACGAGCGTTAGTTTTCACACTGATCGGGATTTATGTAGCAGAAGAACGTGGAAGTGGGAGTACGCACAGATTCCTGCATCTGGATTTTTCTGTGCGTAGGCACATTTCGGCTTTTGTGCTTATGCCATGTTATAGTGCGAATTTTTACGCACGGCGTTATACATGAGGCCCCAGGACTCTAAAGACTTGGAACTTCGTCCTTTTGCAAAGATATCGGGAGCGTCACACACTACTTTCCAGTAACCTAATGACCCCACCTGTTCTCCCAATCCGTCTACTGACTTCATAGGAAGAGTCACCAGAGACATGAATGTCACTGCTGAGTTAAGTAAACCTCTTGACAAGGTTGACATTCTCTCTCCGGAGACAGGCACACTACTGATAGCTGTGCCAAAGAGGTCATTAAAGGTCCAGACACTCATACTCCGAGCTCAGTCTCTTGAGATCCCTGATCAGAGCCTCCATTGACTTTGTGAAGATCACTGCATTGTTGGAAAAGTCAAGATCAGTGAATCTTTCTTCACTAGCAGATGCCCCACGGCCACTGGACCCCACAACCCTGCCCAACACCCAGTCCATGCAAGTATTGAACAGAGTAGGAGCAAGAACACACCCCTGACAAACTCCAGAATCAACTGGGAGAAACACAGAGGTTCTGCCTTCACTCACAGTACCAGTGTATAGGGCAGCCATTATATCCAGCAACTTCATGGGGATCCCGCAAAGTCTAAGGATGTCAAGCAGGGCAGCTCGATCAACTGAGTTGAACGCTTTAAGAAAATTGACAAAGTCTGCAAAGAAACTCTACTGATATTCACATTTGCACTCGATGAGAACCCTTATTACCAAGATGTGATCGATGGTAGACTTCTTAGGCATAAAACCAGAATGCTGCGGTCACTGGTTGGTGAGCAAGTGATCACGGACCCTAGCAAGAACCTTATCCAGCACTGACAGCAGAGTTTTTCCCTTATAGCTGCCACAACTATAGATGATGTCCATAAAATAAAAATGTGTTTTATCCAGTAAGCATGCTGCTGTATCCAAGTATCATGTGACCAGAGAATACCAGGAGGCAACTATGCAGCCCAGTGGCGAGAAGAGAACCAGAAGGTTGTCAAAGCAGAAATGAGTCAAAACCGTAAAGACCAAATCCTAAACACCAAAGCCTAATCGTTAACCAAAAAGCCAGAGTGAGTAACGAGAGAATTGGAAAAGTGGAGAAAGAATGCATGTTTTATCTGACAAGAGTTTTTATCTTGGTCACGAATAATGAATTTATTCTTGTACCAGATTTTAAGCATCAGTGATGATGCTAGGTGTGGTATTATGGTAGATAACTTCCATGGCAGCCAGGAGCTGTGTGCCAGTAACAGGAATAATAACCTGCTAGGTTCACACCCTGCCTCTCCATGTGAGGATGTGAAACAGAGCAGGGTGCAGTGCCATGGGCAGTGTCTTACCAATGATAGTCCCATAAGTTTTTGGCTAGTCCAATGCAGGACACACTTAAGTACACACATTGTTGTGTAGTAAAAAATACTTTATGATTGTACTTGAATATGTTTTGAGAATATTTCTACTTTACTTGAATATAACATTTTTGGCCAACTTTTACTTAACTCCAATTTCAAATGCAAATGGCTGGTTTTACTCTTAAATGTTTGGATGGAAACATTTGTTACTGCAATTTTAAACCAGAAAACGAAAGGGCTACAGAAATGCACACTCAGTTATCAATTATCTAAAATACAGGCTTCAACCACTTTAGCAAAATTTATGTATATGAGGGAGTAGCCAAAAATAACTGGAATTGAAAAAAAAAATCGTTTTAATAATTTTTACTTACTGAAACTTTAATCTCCTTCAAATTACTCTCCATGTGAATGAATGCACTTGTTCCAATGGTTTTCCCACTGGTGGAAACATTTTTGGAATTGCTGAAGAGGAACATTGTGCAATGCCTGCAGCGATTTTTCTTTGAATTCCTTCACAGTACAAAAATGCTTTCCTTTGAATTATTTTTTCATATGCGGGAACAAGAAAAAGTCGTACGGAGCAAGATCAAGCGAGTAAGGATGGTGGGTGGCAAGAACTCCAAGACACCCAAGTGAATTCAGAAATCTCTTCAACAGTCTGACGACGATCTTCGTAAATTGCGTTGCAAACTTTTTCAAGATTTTCATCATTCCTATTTATGGAAGGTCGGCCAGACCTTGGTTGGTCTTCAAGTGACATTTCCCTTCGACTGAAATGTGAAAACCACCTGTGTTTCACTTAAAACTTCCTCTTTAAAAGCAGTTTCAAATATCACTACAGTTTCAGCAGCTGTTTTCCCTAAGAGAAAACAAAATTTAACGTAGACTCACTGTTCTTTATGATCACCCTTTACAAAAATCGCAGAACATGTTTAATAAGCACCAAGAAAAACCCACATGGAATGTTATAGTACCAATACAAAACAACGCCCGCTTGGCAGACTGCCGCAAAATACTGTAAGTATGCTACACAAAAAATTTGAAATTTGCAACTAAGTCTAGATTGCGCACCAATTACAGATTCTGGTTATTTTTGGGTACCCCCTTGTATGAAGAATGAAATGTGTGCTACTGGTGCTAACAGACGATCATCTGTATGGACATTCCAAGTACACCAAGCCATGGCCCGTGCAAGGGGTGGGTTTGGATGTTTGAGGGCGGGGCTTCATGTCAGTGATGCACAGTCTCTAGTCTGAGATATTTTCACAGCTGAAGCTAAAATGTTTTCTCCTCACATCAGCGTGCCAAACAGAGCAGAGCTAGATCAGTATGCTGCTGAGAGGTGTACTAGTGTGTTCACGTGCTGTGGTTCACTCACCTTTACACATGTGTTACTCACATGTCTTCCCACATTGCTTTGAGCATCACAGATCCAAAACAGACTTTACAACAACTCATAAAGCCAAAGAAATAAAACGAAAGGCCATTCGTTTGAGTATGAAACTTGAAGTGATAAAGTGCTTTATTAAACATCATTTAGTGAAGGGGAATATCTTATTAGGGTTTTTCCTTGATGACTAATGTTATTATTAAACTAATTCTGTCAATTTTCATGTAATTTGGTATTATTAATGGGTCCATTTTTGGGGCCAGGGAATGCCTAAAAATGTTTTCCATTTCAATTAATTGTATTTAAATTATGAAATATTTCTTTCGAAATGGGTTTTTAGGAATGTATTAGCTCCTTCTTGTGGTGAAGCCTTATAGCAGGATGAGTGATGGACCAGAGCAAGTTTCAAAATAGCTGGTGCCAACCGGGCAGACACCAAACAAAAGAAAAGTAAATGAAAACACATGCATGATGGCGCTACAATAAGTGGTTGGCTTATTGCCTCCTTTTTCCCACAGTTGGCATTCTTAGATAGTGCTTGTCTGGTGTTGTCCGTGAAAGTCAAGCTCTCAGGTTCAAATGAGACGCCACCTTCCGGGAACATCTCCCCTTTATACTGGGCAGGCGGGAAGGGGTGAGGCTTTTTTTCCACTGTTGTCATCAAGGGGTAGTTTCTCAGTACTTTGAGGGGAAAAACGAGACAAGACTATTAGTGGCAGTGCCCCCTCTTGTCCTGGGGTGGTACCACATACCTTAGGTGAGCCTCCACTAAATTAGGATACTGCTCACAATGAATGTCACGGCTTCAAGTTGCAGTTACTTAGCTCATACTTTGGTGATTGCAATAAAACTCAAACATAGACAGATGTAGGCTGAAGTATTTTAGGTTTGTGAGAACTTTTTTTAATTACCTACAGTATGTATAACATGAAGAGATCCTAATTTACCTAAGTAATATCAGAAACTTGAAAACTTCTACTTGAGTAGTTTTCTTGTGAGCAAATTTTACTTTTACTGGCGTCACTTTCCAGAAAGCTATCTCTACTCTTACTTAATTATAGTTGTTGGGAACTTTATACAGCACTGTGCACACATCCACAAACCCTCATACTGAGCTTCTGGTTAAAACTTGTTAAATTAATCTTTTGATCATATATATTCAATAAATCAAAAGAAAGAATATAAAAACTGAATGCATCTTCGCTCAACTCCTATAGAGAAATTGTTCCTTTAACGTTTAAGGAATGTAACTCCTGTCAAAAACTTAGGATTTTTTCATATAATGAGGAACATGGAGCTGAACTTTGCTCTGCTGTTTTTTTTAATGATAAAATCGGAATCATTCATGCCGACTGATTTTCTTAAATCCAAAAAAGTAAGTGATGCTGAAACCCTGTGGCGAAAAGATTAAGAAACTGGAAGAGGCTGTTGCCCAGTTGTCTGCATATTTTGGGGGGGTGGTGGTTATGGAGGAGCTCACAATGAAAGCTCATCAGCGCGAATATGGAGCCAGACATAAAAGAACTATTTACAGAAAGAGGCTTGTACTACAGGGCAATAAAGCATGAATTCAGTTCAAGCTCATTTGAGCTGGTTCTTCAGCTTTGGTTTTGTGATGTTTACTGCTTGACAGATGCGGAGAGCAGATGTTAAAGAGAATACCCTTGAATTTAAATATAATAGTAGAAGGATATGTTATATTATGGACCATATTATTGTGTTTCTACAAGCTTCTTTGTACCCCTTTAATTGCAGATTTAGAACACAATCAACACCTCCGGGTGCCCCAGATTAAAAAGTCACAGTTAACAATAAGCCAGACCTCTCTTTAATGATGTCTACATTTTCAGCTTCCATGCTGCTTCCTGGCAACCCAATCCAATTATTCACCCCGGCGTTTCTTCAAAATGAAGTTATGGTGCCCGCTAATCAAAGACAGGCTTTCCCCCCAAGTCACCCCCTTTTCATTCAGATGTCCAGTTTGTAAAAAGAAGCAACCAAAGTAGTTAAATTTCCTGATAAGGTGTAATATGCTATGAAATGTTCTCCCTGAAATCTCTGTGGAGATTATAAGTTATTGACCCCCTCGGCCTTAGAAAGGAAAGCTAATTTTCCTCACAGTCATTAATCATTTTGTATATGTAAGGACTTTGTTTTAACACTTTCTCATTTTTTAATTTTAACTTGTAGGGCCTTGCTCTTCAGATGAACTGCCACTTCCAGTAAGTGGTCGCTAAACTGTTCTGAATCATAGGAGGGAGTGTGGGAGAAAAATAAATATACTGCTTCTCTTAGCTGCAGCGATGCTCTTTTACAGAAGAAGCTCCCCTGCAAGTTCAATTGTAGGAGACTCTGGGAAGGGCTTTATTTCATCCAGGACATAGACATTAGTTTGATCCACCGGGTGCCTCATAAATAAGTGACACTGGTCTACCACCTGTGATTCTTTTGATGTACATCCACATAAAAAAATATTTAGGCCTAGTTAAAGGGGAACAATAACTTTCATGTGGCTAGACTGTCACATCTCTGGAAACTATAAATGACAGAACCTAATAAAAGTATTTGATTAGTTATTTTTGTGGAGTGACTGCCCCTATCTATCTTACATAGCATGGAAATATGTAAGGTTTGGTGTTGTAGTATAAACTTTATGTGAATAAGGTCTTGGCCCGAAAATAATTAACAGGATAGTAACTTACGAGGTTGAAACTTTAAGATGTCTCGTTTTATCTCATTGTGTATACTGCTTTCCTGGTGATGTGTATGGAGCCAACTGGTTGATCAGAAAACACCAATCTTTCATTTCACCAGAAACAGTCTCCAGATTCTTCATGGAAGAGAACTTCATTCAAGGGTTTATCTTTTCACTGCAGAGTACACTATCTGCAGTTCATTGGACAATCTGGCAATCTACATTACAATTTGTTTTTTTGGATTTTATTGATTTTATTGAAATCAAA
Organism: Polypterus senegalus; assembly: GCF_016835505.1. Taxonomy (NCBI): domain Eukaryota; kingdom Metazoa; phylum Chordata; class Cladistia; order Polypteriformes; family Polypteridae; genus Polypterus; species Polypterus senegalus. Next base: position 217,284,176 of record NC_053156.1, read on the forward strand.
TAACATTCCATACAAATAAGTCAAGTTTTACAAAACTAGGTTTGTAACAAATCAACCCCCATTCACAAGAAAGAGAGTTAGACCAGCAGAGTAAAACTTTAAACTAGTAAAAATAAGTAAATAGATAAATTAATACCGTAAATTAATAAAAATTAATAGATTAAAAAACGTGGAGAGAATCTGCTTCCTCAATTAAAATGCTTATTCTAAAATATTATTTATTAGATCCTGCCAGGTTTTAAAAAAGCTTTCTACAGATCTTCGTAGTTATTTTTTCCAATTTCAAGTAGCATATAACATCAGTTACCCACTGACTTAGAACAGAAGAGTTAGGATTCTTCCAGTTCAGCAAGATAAGACTATGTGCCAATAGTGAAGTAAAGGCAATCACAGTTTGTTTGTCCTTCTCCACCTTAAGCCCATCTGGGAGGACACTAAACGCAGCTGTTAATGGGTTAGGAGGGATTGTAACACCAAGGCTGTCTGAAAAGCATTTAAAGATTTTGGTCCAGAATGATGTTAATTTGGTGCACCCCCAGAACGTGTGGCCCAGTGAGGCTGGAACTTGATTGCAACGTTCACACATTAGATCTTGCCCTGGAAACATTTTGGGCAATTTTACACAAGACAGATGTGCTTGATATATAATTTTTAAGTTGAATTATTGAATGCTTTTTGCTTATGGAGCTCGAGTTAATTCTGTGCATTGGTACCTTCCACTCCTTTTCTGAGATGTTGAGTGAGAGATCCTTTTCCCACTGTCCTCTTGGATCTTTGAAAGGGACAGAACTGTAAAATGGTTTTATATATTATGGAGATGCTGTCTGAGTCCTCAGGACTGATCAATATTTTTTACGGCATAGAGGTAGGTGGGAGGTGAGGAAAATCGGGCAGGTTTTGTTTAACAAAGTTTCTAATTTAAAGGTAGTGAAAGAAATGTGTTGCTGGAAAGTTAAATTTGGAGTGTTGTTCATAGGATGCAAAGACGTTGTCTATGTACAGATCTCTAAGTGATTTAATTGAGCAAATTCTGATACACTTCAAGTTGTACACTTTATCACAGCTATTTTAGCTTTACCTACAGGATACATCCTTTTTTTGTGAAACAAACATTGTTTCAAGTTTGGAAATTTTAATTCTTGACTTCACCACTTCAAGCTTGGTTGTAAACTCCACTAGTACTAAACCATTCAACAAGAGAATTGAAATAAACATTAGGCCTCAAGGACTGTGCTTACGCAGGTCACCATGCCTGAATCAGAACTGGTGAAGAAATACAATGTGATGTCTTTGCTGTGTACATTACATGGTGTAGACATGGTCCTAATACTCACATGCCCATTGTCAGAGAAACAGGCGACAACGACAAAGAGTTGGGGTACAAGCCTGGTCACTTTGTATACCTGGCATTGAAAAATAATAAAAATACACTCAATTATTGCAGAATAGTCTTTGCAGAAGCGAGTTCAGAACAGAAAGATAGCTTTGGGTCTTTCTGGTGGGATGAGGCAGGTCCAGGTGGATTGACACCGGAAGTGTCGTCATAGATGTTATAGCCATCAATTATCCAGTCTGCAAAGGGGGGAAGAGAGAAGGCATTAGGAGACAGTGCCAGCCCCTGAGCAGCAATAGAATTACACTCACTAGAGCCCTTCAGTTGTCCCCTAGGTGCACACAAGTGATGCCATTCAACTTGCGTAGAATGTGTCTGTTGTTCATAATGATGCAGGTAAGGCATAAACACAGATCTTTGCATGTTTCTTTATGATGATGATCTTAGCTCATAGCTCATTTTCTAAATGTGGTGACTCAGCACAGGAGGAACTAGACAAGATACAGTATACATTTATAGATCTACATCAGGAGTTAAGCTTGGTGGTGGACTATATTGTTAGCTGTTTTGATAAATTCTAGTGGCAGGAGAACTTTGAATGAAATAAATAATACTTGAATAAATGTGCATTTGTCTCTTAACATTCCACTCTGTCTTTTGACAGTGTCACATGATGCACAAAATAATGTAATCAAACCACAGCTTTGAGCAAAAATCCAGTCTGACTGTTTAAATTCGGTTTGGATATGGATGATCGGAACTGAAACGGAATTCAGTACCATGTATGAATGTGGCTTAAATCTGTGGTGGTTTTCCAGTGTTTACACAAGTATTTGATCTGTGTCAGATAAGTGGAAAAATTAGAATCAGGTCACATCAATATCATCTAAATGGATTCCTCCAAAACCTTGACTGTTCCTTCACATGCACTCCATGAAAATACATCGTGGGAGAATGAAATTTTGGTGAAATTTTGTTACAACCATTTTTATTTGATTCCCATAAGGAAAAAAATGGACACACCCCTCAGAATTCAGAAAGGGTGTAAGTGGGCACAGTAGTCTTGAAGTTCCCATATACTTGCAGCATAGTCCAAAAGGTATCCCAAATAATTTGATCGCAAATCTTTTTCAGTATACCTCGGTTTGGCATTTTAATGCAAGGGACAATGGTTTTCCACTGCTCCATCACTACTGTAGAATGGAATCTGCAGTTATTCTCCTGAATATGATGTTCATCCATTGCTTTGAGTTATGTTTTAGAATTCTGGTGTATAATTTCTCTGGAGTAGTAGTGACTGACTTGATGTAGTGAATAAATCAGTCTTGTATCACTGACATAGTCTACATGCACATCTTACAGTTTAAGATGAGTACCCTTCAAATGTGTAGAATCTAAACTGGATTGAAGTACTCTGAAAATCCATACAGCTGTGACGGTGTGGGTTCTGCTCCATGCTCCCTGTTCCTGGTTTGGGAGACTTTTGAGCCTAACACGGTCGATCACGTCAACTGAATGAGCTGACAGATGGGGACAAAACACATGGTAAGCAACAGGATGGTGCAAAGTGCTTTTATTAAATAAAAAAAAAATCAAAACAGTGTCCAAAGTGCAGTTCTCAAAGTTCATTAATAAATAATTCATAAAAACAGTGAAAAATTCAAATGTTTAAAACCAGGCTAAAACGAGACTAAAAAATGGGACTAATCACTGGGTCATATGAGCTCACCCTTCGCTTGTTCATCTGGAGAGATTTCAGCAGCCACTGTCCTTTCAATCCAGACCCCCATCTTTGTTGCTTCTATCGCCGTCTGCCAAACCACTTGGAGTCGATTGTCCTCTCGTCATCGTTCTCACTCATGTAGTCGGCGCTTCTCGGATCCCTAGATAGGACGCCACCTGGATCGCTCCCACTCCTCAGCACAATAGACGTGTACGATAGGTCCCTAGAGCTTCATTCCCTAGCTCCGTCGTGGGACCCCTGACCGTGCTGCCTTCTCTCTCGTCTCTCTTCAGCAGGCTGGATGGCTCGTTCTCTCTTTCTCTCTCTCTCTCTCTCTATTTGCCCCAATGCCGCACTCTCACTCTACCTCCCTTTGTTTCTCTTGTTTGTTTCCTCCCTTGATCCTTTGCCGGCACGTACTTATACAGCTCTGTGGGTGCAGCACCTCAATCACGCACCGCTGGAAGCCGATGAAGCAATTGAGAGTGATAGCACCCACACGTGCAGATGTGTCTTGCCCCAATTACCACATCAAGTCCTCACAGTTGCGTGAGGGCGCCCATGGAGACTGACATGACCAAACAGATTATTTATTAAAAATTGGCCATTCCTTTGGAGCCATGAGCCCGCTATAGCACAGCAGTATAACCACAAGGAGGTGTCACAGAGACCCAAACCACAGACACAATAATGCCCAAACCAAATTCATGTTCAAATAAAAGATATTTATTCTCCTCAAATGCCTTCTTTCCAATATACAAACATACATTCTCTTGTTTCACCTCCAAGAGTGTTGACCGCTGCCTTCTGACTCCTGACTGAAATACGCAAGGCTGTAGTTTTTTTCCTGTAAACAGGAAATGCTTCCGGTATCATGCCTGTTGTCTGGATCACTTCCGGGTAATGCAGAAACAGGGCAGTCCTCCCCCGGCAGCACCCTTTAGTGTTTCCCAAAGATCACAACAGGGCTGCATTTCCGGACTCCAACTTCCATGCCAACTTGGTTCAGGCCTGAGGAACACTGCCACCTATTTTGTGGGAGAATAAACTTCTCCCAGTATGCCCATTCACCCAGGCAATCCATTATGGCCTCCTGGCCAGGTAAGAATCCATCATTTAACCTGGCCAGGATGCCTGTCCTTCCTCCCTGGCACCTACAGCAGGTTATGACTTTGTATAAGAAAATTATGAGTTTATTTGATTTTACTTCATTTTAACTGGAGTGAAGCATATTATTTATAAAAAAATAATTCACATTTTAACAGGAATTACAGGAAATTGCTATGGTCTCACCAGGGCAAACCTCTTTCAAACATTTGAGTTCATTTCTGTGCACAGTACAGTTAAACTTTGCGTTTCCACTTGTCTCTAAAGACTTAGCATCCTCCTAACTGCACATGTGAAGGGTGCAAGCAAATCAGAAATGGGCTTTCTGTTTTTAATTTGCTAAACTATTTTATTGTTTTTTGTGTATGATAGACTTTTTAATGATGTAGGTAGGTCTCTGCAATCCTGATTCAGTGGATTCAAAATAGAAAGAATAGTATATTTTACAAATTTAGACTGCAAAAAATTATCTTCTGATAAAGCTGCTATATAAAACGCAACACTGTGCAGAAAATCACAAGGATATCAAAAGATATAGCCAAGTGTTCTACTGGAACAATACTTTTGTAATAAAGAGTAGTATAGACCTAGACTCTGTCACTGCTTAAGAAAAAAATCCTTTAATATTCTGCAATTTTTAAAACTAATTTACTTGTATATGGTTATAGCACAAAAATGTGTGTTTTTTCTAAAATGTCCTGTCATTTTCTAACCTGCTTAATTCAGACCAGGGTTGTGAGGGTCTGCTGGAGACAAGGCACCAGTTCACCAGGATGAATACACACACACACACACAAACACACACCAAAAACACACTCGGGCCTATTTAGCTCTGCCAGTTCTGCTAACCTGCATGCCTTTGGACAGTGGGAGCAAACCCACAGGGACACAAGGAGAACATGGAAATTCTACCCAGGGGGGACCTGGGATGTGAACCCTGGTCTCCTTACCACTACTTCACCACTGTAACACCTTTTTCTTTCCTAAAAAACAAAATAAAACACTGGATCAGGAAGACACCTTTCATTTAGATTGTAGAAATGTGCTAGATTTGTTTTTACAAATTCATCAAATTTTAATTTATAATTTTTGGAAGGGAAATATTGTCCAGTTTTACAGTGGTCAAATTCTAACCATTTGCTTGACAGTATCTGGCCCATTATCTTTATTTGACTTAATAACCCACATTGTTAGATGATCATTGTCTTCCAGTTTTCATAAAGCTTGCCAGTGACTATCTTACATGCTTAAGTGTATTTGTAAAGCATGTTAATGACAAACTAGCCACTCAATGATCCATCTGTTTTCTGATCCTGCTTTTCCCATTACACGGTTGATCGGAGGTGGAATGGTTTACCAGCAGTATGTGATACAAGACTGTAACCAACTCTGGTGAGATGCCAGTCCTGTGACTCACGTATGGGCCATTTTAAAGATGACAATTAACCTGGGATACATTTGATATCAATTAGTGGAAAGCATAGCATTAGGTGTATAAGGACAAAGAGACTGTGCAGAATCATTAGTAGCTCAAACAATTGCACCACTGCACTACAATCCTAGCAAATGTTCTTAAGTTACCTTTAAATATATATATATACCGGTATATATAATATATATATATATATATATATATATATATATATAAACACATATACTGGCCCTGTGCGCCCAACTACGTTGTGCGTGTTAAAGTTGTCTGTGAAGGGCTCCCTGTTTAAACGCGGCTGCCAGTTGTGAACTGGGCCCTTCGTCCCACAGCATTATGATTTTTTATAAGGGAAACAAAATTACAAAAGAAAACCCTTGGATATTGATTCGATATGAACGGCCTACTCGGAATCACTGTCCGAATGTGGTGGCGTAGGAGCATTTCTGCTTCTGTCCGTTCACAGTGCGTCTCATCTTCACGACGCTGTTGTTTCCTCTCACAATCTCTTCTCAAGCTTTCTCCAATCTCGCAGGTTGCTTTGTGGCAATCCAAAGAGTAAGGCAATATACACGGAGCAATGGTTATAAAAGGGGGACACATAGGTATCCAGGCACTTTAAAGCATAAATAGGGATCACTTCACTGACATGTGAGCAAGCCACGGTACAACCATGAGATGCGCAGCACTCGCCCTTAATATTAATTTGTTTTATTCCCAACTAGGCCTAGAGTGAAAAAAGCTGAACTTAGTTTTCACCCCATTTCATTTCTCATTTTACAATTTTGTATCTGCCCTTTTGTTTTGATCCTCACAATGTCTATGTCTTCATGGTTTAGACATTCTTCTTTTTCAGACTATGTTGCGAATCATCTTCTGGTTTATTCAGACTCACAGTGATTTCAGTGATTTCTATCATGCATTTAACAATAATTATATATGTTTTGTAAAAAATGGTTACCACCATTCAAACTGTTTAATGTAAATCGAAATGTATCATTTTTGACAATCTAGTTTAAAAGTAGTTGATGATAGCTGACTTCTGCTTATCTATCTATCTATCTATCTATCTATCTATCTATCTATCTATCTATCTATCTATCTATCTATCTATCTATCTATACTAATAAAAGGCAAAGCCCTCACTGACTCAATCACTCACTCACTCACTGACTGACTGACTCATCACTAATTCTCCAACTTCCCGTGTAGGTTGAAGGCTGACATTTAGCAGGCTCATTCCTTACAGCTTACTTACAAAAGTTGGGCAGGTTTCATTTCGAAATTCTACGCGTAATGGTCATAACTGGAACCTATTTTTTCGTCCATATACTATAATAGACTTCTGCTCGATGCCCGTGGGAGGCGGAGTTACGCCTCCCACGTAATTTAGTGCCTGCCCATATAAGGCCGTCCGTCAGCGGCAATCCAATAGAAACACTGCCACTAAATATTCACGGGTGAAGGACTGTGCTTATGCAGAGGAAGATGAGATGGTCAGGGTGGTGTTTGGCACAAACTCGGCGAAACTGCGAGAGAAACTTTTAAATGCCGGGTCTTAGCTAACATTAAATACAGCCGTGGACATCGCACGAGATGGCACCAGCACAGCTGGAAACCTTTGATGTATGTACACCGAGCGGCTCACGTGAACTGACACAGTGCACAGACAAAAAGCAACAGTTCCAAAGAGTGCTGAACAAAAACCGAATTACACAATTGAGAAGGCAGCAAAAAAATATAAAGCGTGTGACACATGCAAGCATATTCATAAGTGCAGCTACTGCGGAAACAAAGCACACGGTGGAAAAAGTCAATGTCCCGCTAAAGGAAGACAGTGTAAAAAAAAAACCCGTGCATGCAGTGTGTCATGTCTCAGATAAAGAGGAAGATGAGCTGTTTATTGATGCAGTAAGAAACGAATCGATGAATGAAACCTGTTATCTTTACAACGATTGACAAACACGGAATGTAACTTGAACACAACACATCCTACAAATACGAACCTGATTGAAAGAAATAATGATAATCAAATCCTTGATGACAGCAACAGTCATAACACTCACAAAACAATTACTGTATATTGACAATCATGTTACGTTATTTTTAAAATGTTCCCTTTTCTTTTTCATAACTTCTTTAACACACTACTTCTCCGTTGAGAAGCGCAGGTATACAGTGGTGTGAAAAACTATTTGCCCCCTTCCTGATTTTTTATTCTTTTGAATGTTTGTCACACAAAATGTTTCTGATCATCAAACACATTTAACCATTAGTCAAATATAATAACACAAGTAAGCACAAAATGCAGTTTTTAAATGATGGTTTTTATTATTTAGGGAGAATAAAAAATCCAAACCTACATGGCCCTGTGTGAACAAGTAATTGCCCCCTGAACCTATTAACTGGTTGGGCCACCCTTAGCAGCAATAACTGCAATCAAGCGTTTGCGATAACTTGCAATGAGCCTTTTACAGCGCTCTGGAGGAATTTTGGCCCACTCATCTTTGCAGAATTGTTGTAATTCATGTTTATTTGAGAGTTCTCTAGCATGAACCGCCTTTTTAAGGTCATGCCATAGCATCTCAATTGGACTCAGGTCAGGACTTTGACTAGGCCACTCCAAAGTCTTCATTTTGTTTTTCTTCAGCCATTCAGAGGTGGATTTGCTGGTGTGTTTTGGGTCATTGTCCTGTTGCAGCACCCAAGATCGCTTCAGCTTGAGTTGACGAACAGATGGCCGGACATTCTCCTTCAGGATTTTTGGTAGACAGTAGAATTCATGGTTCCATCTATCACAGCAAGCCTTCCAGGTCCTGAAGCAGCAAAACAACCCCAGACCATCACACTACCAACACCATATTTTACTGTTGGTATGATATTCTTTTTCTGAAATGCTGTGTTCCTTTTACGCCAGATGTAACGGGACATTTGCCTTCCAAAAAGTTCAACTTTTGTCTCATCAGTCCACAAGGTATTTTCCAAAAGTCTTGGCAATCATTGAGATGTTTCTTAGCAAAATTGAGACGAGCCCTAATGTTCTTTTGCCTAACAGTGGTTTGCGCCTTGAAATCTGCCATGCAGGCCGCTTTTGCCCAGTCTCTTTCTTATGGTGGAGTCGTGAACACTGACCTTAATCGAGGCAAGTGAGGCCTGTAGTTCATTAGACATTGTCCTGGGGTCTTTTGTGACCTCTTGAATGAGTCGTCTCTGCGCTCTTGGGGTAATTTTGGTCGGCCGGCCACTCCTGGGAAGGTTCACCACTGTTCCATGTTTTTGCCATTTGTGGATAATGGCTCTCACTGTGGTTCGCTGGAGTTCCAAAGCTTTAGAAATGGCTTTATAACCTTTACCAGACTGATAGATCTCAATTACTTCTGTTCTCATTTGTTCCTGAATTTCTTTGGATCTTGGCATGATGTCTAGCTTTTGAGGTGCTTTTGGTCTACTTCTCTGTGTCAGGCAGCTCCTATTTAAGTGATTTCTTGATTGAAACAGGTGTGGCAGTAATCAGGCCTGGGGTGGCTGCGGAAATTGAACTCAGGTGTGATACACCACAGTTAGGTGATTTTTTAACAAGGGGCAACTACTTTTTCACACAGGGCCATGTAGGTTTGGATTTTTTCTCCCTAAATAATAAAAACATCATTTAAAAACTGCATTTTGTGTTTACTTGTGTTATATTTGACTAATGGTTAAATGTGTTTGATGATCAGAAACATTTTGTGTGACAAACATGCAAAAGAATAAGAAATCAGGAAGGGGGCAAATAGTTTTTCACACCACTGTATATATATATATATACCTGTATGTATATATATACCCCGATCTACATACTCTCAAATAGAGAAACCACACGCCATGGCGCAATGGTAGAGGCTTTGCCTCTAGCCGACGTTCGAGGTTCGATTCCCGAGAGGGGGTGCACTGAGTATGTACGTGCGCTTCCCGATTCATTTTACCTTCGCATCCCCTTGGTTTGAGACGTATGAAAAAATATGCGGTTAACGCAGAAAGACAGATCACCAATTGAAGCTTTATGATTAATGGATACTTTATTCGGGATCAATGATTTTTTTGGTAAAGCCATACTCAGTGTATTCATTAGATGAACGGTAAAAAAGTAGGAGCGAGGGGAGGGTGACTTATTGAGGCACACAGGCGAAACCACAATAGCACGCGGGCTCGATGCGTCGGTGTGCGTCAACTCGATCTGAATTGCGCGAACACATTCGAAAAAATATATCTTTTCAAGTTCTATTTAGTCGACACAAATATCTTTGTTTGGAATGTAAGCCGGATTTACTCTTTACATTTTTATGGTGAAGAAAGATTTATGCAATGATGCCTACATTTAACTTACATTCCAAAGACATTTCTGTCGACTAAATAAAAATTCCTTCTATTTAAAATTTAAATAGAACTTGAACAGATACGATAGTTCATAATATCCACGCAGACTTGCATGTAAGAGCGGGAGTCATCCGTTTTAACAAACAGCGTATTGCACTGATACGAAATAGCCTGCCCATTTAATTATTTAGGAATGGATAAATAAATTAAGATTTTGTACAAATAATGTTTTTCATTTTTCTTCCTTGATGGATTCTGGTACCCCCACCAACAGTTGCTCGAACCCCAAAGAGTGTGTATATATATATATATATATATATATATATATATATATATATGTGTGTGTGTGTGTGTGTGTGTATATGTATATATGTAGATATGTACAAATGTATATGTATATATATGTTTATATATGTTTGTGTATGTATATATATATGTGTATGTGTGTATGTATGTATGTATGTGTGTATGTATATGTATGTGTGTATATGTACATATGTACAGTATATATATATGTATAAAAATGTTTCCTTTTCTTTCCTTTTCTTTTTCATTACTTCTTTAACACACTACTTCTCCGCTGCGAAGCGCGGGTATTCTGCTAGTCATTATTAAAGGAAACAAACATTTTAATCAGTGGTGTTGCATTATAGGTATGTGGGGCAATATATCCCATCACCAAGCTAAAAATAAAAAAATACTGTAAGTAGTAAACTCACCTCAATAACGTATTATTAAAATTTTTATAGTAAACCCATCTTAGTCATCATATTCAAATTTATTTTTATTTTTCATTATATGCTCAATGTAATTACTTATACAGAAACAACATTCTAGATAATAATATTATTTCTTGATTATGTGAAATGTTCTTGTGTGTTTCACCACTACCCTGATTTTGGGTTTCTTCAGTAGGCTCTCTACCCTACAGTTTCAGTAGGCATACCTTGGCTAATGTATGGGCATTGGCAGCCCGAATTTTTCAGTTCAGCTTTGGGGCTTGAGGTCTACAGCCCTGTTACATTTTTTGGGGGGTGTGAAATTGCACATTTCACTGTTTTGGAGTAGTCCACATCATTAGGATAAACTGCCATAGAAACTGGCATCCAAAAATGTTAATCCAAAAAGCAGTATTCAAAAGCACATTGTAAAAAAAAAAAGAAAAAAAAATCCAGAGAAGAAAATGAAAATCACAAGACAAAACAAAACAAAAATCCAAAGAGAATGTCAATGGTCAAAAAACAGGAGAAGAAACGGAAACGCTAAAGGAGGCTAGCTCTCCATGGGCTGTTGCAAAGTTGAGAAAGCCAAGGCCTTGTGTGTATGTGCCTTGCCAGTAAGTCATGCAGTGCAATGAAAGTTAGACGACAACAGACAGGGACATGAGAGGTTAGGGTTTGGGTTGGGAATAGAAACTTTTTAGGGTGCCGACCAAACCCATGTTTGTTAATCAAATTAGATATCTTATTGATAAGAGAAGGCATTTATAATATCTCTTATATTTACATTTATTAGCTTGTTGGCTAATTGTGTTCAAAGGCAAGGACCACTGTTGCTGCATGTTTTCATCCTAACCCTTTTTTTTAATGAATACCCTGTTTGTGCTGCTTGTTAACTTCTTGTGAATTCATTTTAATTGACTTGTTTTTAAGATTTGTTCCCCTGAATTTCTTCATCATTCCTCTGAGTTGCTTCATTTCTTTCCTTAAATGGCACCCAAACAGAAATGAAATGTGAAGTGAGTGAGCCAACAGAAGACCAGCTAAGTCAGGGCCTCAAACTCCAACCAATTTCACTCCAAGCAGCTGCTTAATGAGGTGCCAATTCTTGTTGTTAATTAAACTTGTTCTTTAATTTCGTGGCTTGTTGCTGCTCTCGTGGTGCATTAGCAGACATTTCTGAAATTGTCTTTCTATTTCATTTGTCTTTCTAAGAGCACTGTTAAAATGTTTTGTGGACCTGAGCAGATCAAAATTTCTGAGACCATCATCTTTCTTTATTTTCAGATATTGTATGATGGACACCAGTTGTTCTGGCTCATTTTATATCGCATTATTGTTTGACTGCTAATTAAGGAAAAAGAAACAATTAAGGTGTCTTCAAGAGAAATTCAATAAAAATTAGTTCAAAAGAAGTTAATTAGTAGGAAAAACAGGTCAGTCATTAAGAAAAGGGTTAGTATGAAAACCTGCAGGACTGGAGTTGGCGACCCCTGCTCTATGCTATGCTTTATTTTGCAATCCCTTATGAATGTGCAAGATTATCTGAAATTGGAGAGAAAGACTAATTTGTGTGGATCAGCCTAACTATTCTCAGATTTTAAAACTGGTCTTCTTTTGACGTTCCTCTTCATTTCCTAATCACATAGTTGTGTTAGATCGTCTTCTTTGGTGTATTATCTTTTACTTTTTTTTGTTTTTTGTTGACAATATAAAAAGATAACATTGCATAAGTTATCAAATTATAATGCACTGTTTTGGTGAAATACTGTAAAAATGCTAAATGGACACTAAGAGATGAAGGAGTTATTAATGAAACATTTTGTAATGTGAATTAGCAACCATCTGTAATCCACTAGGTGGGCATTAGCGTAATGGTGTTCAACTTGTGCCCCTTCTGGTGTTCACCGGATTAAGGGAAGCATTCTAGTGACCTGGCATATCGCATATCCCTGACTATAGGTTAAGTGATTTCATTGGTGTGAAGGCTTTTCAAGGATTTATGGCTGGGGGTCGGTGTGGCAGCTGGAGCCACCAGGAGGCAGCACCATATGGTATCTTCAGGCTGTTTAGACAACCCCTGACCCAAGTCATTTGTCAGCCATAAATGAATCCAACATTGGCGTCAATCCACTGAATGTCCAATCTGTTTCCAGACTGATGTTTAAATGCTGTTCATTAGCTGCAGTTCCTGAAAATCCCCTGATTTCAACTTACATTCACGCCTTCATTCATAATGCAACAGTAGGATCACTTTATTCACCAGATGCCAGTTACTTTTAAAAAATACACCAAAAAACAGGTGGTGGATTATTTTGCTTCTAACTTCAGGGTAATCTATCAACTCATGTCAAAGAGGCCCTGTTTTGCTCTGTCTCCTAAATAAGGATAGAAACATACTTATTTAGTCACACTTTCAAGTAATTATTTATGTATATAACAGCACTGGCATGCAGGGAATATGACAGAAGAGGATTGGTCTGTCGTTCACTCTGCCATCTTTGTCTGCTTTTTGTTTTGTGTATAATGTCATACATATCATATAACAGAAGACAGAAATGTGTGTGCATTATTGGTTTAAATATGTGGACTCAGAGTCACCATCTGGTAGAAGGCTGAGTGAAAATAAAGAAGTCTGAAGTTGAACATGGGTGCTTAGTTATGAGGTGTTAGACCTTTGTGACATCTGTAAAAATCACTTCATGTATAACTCCTCAAGAATTTAATTGAAATAGGGCAGGCTGTATCAGAAAAAGTACCCTGACTTCTTTATTTTCTGAATCTTTCTTTCCTCTGATAGATAATGGAGAATAAGGCATTGTGCCTTCGCTCATACAGTGAGCAAGAAAATGGATCAATCTATGAGGATGGACTAGAAGAAATGAACTGCAGAAACCTGTCGAAACTGAATCTGTGTGAAGAAAGTAAGTATAGTGCCATTTGTATTGTAGTTGTCTTGAAAAAGAGGGGATTAGCTTTTCCATGAATGGTTTGTTGCAACTCATTCATTATGCTACTAGTATTTATGTCTTAAAATGGCGTGGTGGAGTGTTACAATTGCCTCATGAACCAAGGAGACTGGGTTCAAATCCTGCTCCTAGCTGTTATCTGTATTCAGTTTGGATAATTTCATGTCTTTATGAATATTCCATTGGGCATTCTGGTTTTTATTGCACATTTCCAGAGCCATACAGGGTAATTGGTGATAGATTAATGTGAGCATTTGCATGTGTGGATTGTAACGGCCCCTGGGCCAGAATTATTTCTTGCATTTCATACAATGTGGCCAGGATAAGATTGTTTCTTCTGAAACTCCAACTTGAATTAAGGAGGTTTGTTGATGTTTATTGTGGTCAAATAAGGCAATGCAGGTTCCCACAGATAAGTTGGGGTACCAACCCAGTTGTCCTTGTTTAATTCAGTCACAAAAATGTAATAATAAAGGGCCTCTATGCATACTAGTACAAACAGCAAAAACAAACACAAAATAAGGAAAGTCATCTGGCTGAGTTAACGAGATTCACCTTTCTCTCGGCGCTGCAGAGGAAACAAAAGAGGAGAAAGTTAACACAAGTGCCCCCTCTCGACCCCAGGTGGTAGTACCTGCTTCAGATGAGCCTGAAAGGGTGATCCACAGATACGCATGCGTGAAAATGTATATACAGTATGCGTGTATTTAAACATGTATAGCTTTTCATCAAGCAGATGTGTATGTTTTGCTTGTGATAAATAATTCATATTTTTTCCCATGATCCACCAGCACGTACATATTGATTATGCCATTCTAATAATATGTTAATTGGTTTCTTTTCAATTTTTTGATTAGTATTTGATTTTAGTTCAGTGTGGCATGTTTCCCTTCATCACACTCAAGATCTAACATCACTACTGCTTCTGTATGGTCCACAGTCTTCACCAGTCTTCATTTTAGACTTAACTTTGCTCTTTTCCGATTCACACTAATGTCCTAATTTCTCCTCATCTTCCTCTTTTCTGAGTTGTTGTTTGTTCCTAAAATACAGAATCTTATTAAGAAGGTTTCATATTATTCTGCTCCCTTTTGGCTGGTTAAGGTATCACTTTACTCTTTCATTTTGACCATTGTGGGGCAGTGTATGAACGGCTAGGGATATTCTTGAATAGTCCCAAACTCAACAAAATGCTAAGAAACCAGGGGCCTCATGTATAAATGGTGCATACACACAAAATGTTGCATACTCCCGTTTTCACGTTCTAATCACGATGTATAAAACCTAAACTAGGCGTTTTTTATTTTGGGCACTGTGCTACTTTGTGAACTTGAGCTTTCGAGGTTTCTCCAGCACTCTATGCCATTCGATCAACTTCCTTTTGTTGTTTATACCACTGTTAAAACCAACAAATAGTACGTTTTTTCATGCCTCTACTTGTTATTTGCTGAAATTCTTCTATTTTCCCCCGTGCTTTTGCCATTGCCTTTTCACAGAACACTGAGCTTAAGGGCTATTTATATTGATTTGCATATTCAAAGAGGCATAATTCTGGGAGGAGTTGGGGTGTGGTAGCAGGCGTGTGTGTGTGCGTTACTTTTCATGCTGACCAGGATTTATGGAGCGGAAGAACGTGGAAGTTGCGAAACGCACAGCTTTATGCATCTGGATTTTTTTGTGAGTACAAACATTTTTGCTTTTGTTCATACGCCATGTTTTAGTGTGAATTCTACGCACTGCGTTATGCATGAGGTCCCAGGTGACATCTAAACAGAAGAAGGTTTAATTAGGTTGGGAAGAATCACAATAGCAAATGGAAAAGGAAAAAAGAGCACTTAATGACATAATTAGCTTCACTCTGGTTTAGCTAACTTTTGAACCCTTAACTTTCATGATCCTACCTTGTACCTTAACTCTTGCTTTGTCCTTGACCTCATACTCCTTCTGCGTTTTGGATGAGCCTTGGCCTCTTTTCCACATTTGACTCTAAGCTCACCTTGGTATGTAATTGGCAGTACTTAAAAAGGACCCTCCATGAGCACATCTATGGTCACGCCCAGTTGACCAGCAATTGGTTCTAAATTATTCACAGCTCTTTGAGATACATAAAGCTATCTCCTTAAAAGACGAAACTCCTTTAATTGTGGCCAGAGCACAGTGAATCCTTCTGTTACACCTGATTGTAATGGAGGACCATTCCAGCAGTGTTTAACTTTAGTTTTCCATCCAGGCAATAGTCTATCCCAACTCATGGATGGCTCCTTCAACTCCTTGATTTCTTTGACAAGTGGTAAACACAGCTGCCTCACAGCTTCAGAGATCTCAGTTGATTCCAAGTCTGTTTTTTGTGTGGATGCATGGGTTTTGCTTTAGGGGAGTCCGGTTTTGTAACCACATGTCAATTGGACAAGATTGGTTGTGTGCATGAATGTGTTCTCCGATGGTGTGACACCCAATCCAGAACTGGTTCTTGCCTTGTATCTGTGCTGCTAATATAGGCAATGGACCCTGAACTAGATTAAGTGGATCTGATAATGGTTGGACAATAATTATTATTAATTCATAAAAATGTGAAAGTTTTAATAGGTGATAGGTTTATACAACATGCATTAAAGGTATTACTTGAGTGTGTTAATCAAAATGCAACACATCATCACTCTCTGGGAGTGATATTAGTGAGAATTAAATCAAAACATCTGTCTGCCTTACCTGAAGTATCTCAATATTTTGCTGCATAAATGTGCCTAAGACACTTAGAAGAGAAGCCCCTTTTCCTAAACAGACTGTATAGTTGCCTTTGGTTCTCCTACATAGTTTGCTAAAGCACTAGAACGGATAAGCCAGCTGCTTTAAATGATTTAAAACTGGATAGGTTTTAGCATACCTTGGCATTACTGAATTATTTATGCGGAAATGGTTCACTACCATGGCACAACTCCAAGATCTCATAGATTATAGTTGCAGGCATCACATATAGACATTTTAACCAAGAATAAAAGCACACTTATTGGCACATATGGACAAAAAAACACCGTGGACCACAAGAGTAAGACTATCTGTGTTCTTATTAAGGATGAAAAATACCTGACTGGTATGTATCCATGGAGTAAACATTTTTTATTTCAACATTGTACTGTTGGTATAAATTTTAAATTAAATAGAGTTCCATAAAATTAAATGCTTTTAATAATTATAATAAATACTTCTACAACAAAATCAGAAAACTTAACTTTGTAAAGAACCAATAAGTAAATACTGCCAGATAGAAGAATAAATATACTAAAGATACATATGAAAGTCGTTATATAATAGATAGGAAAGACAGTATATAACAGTTAAAAAGAAACTATATAATGTAACAAAAAGACACTAGAAATAGATGAAGGATAAGCTGCTTTTGGGCAGATTATTTTGCTGGTTACATAGATCATTTGACCAAAGGTAACCTGAGTAAAATTCAATGAATGACCTTACATAATTTAGCGTCACTTAACTACCCGTTTCTATGCATGGAGTGGATCTCATGATGCAGTTGTTGCCTTCAGTTCTCATCACTTACTGTGATGTAAACATTTCTAGTTAATTTTGACTTCTACCTGTCAGATGCCTTGACTATGAAAAGGAACTTCATTAAAATAAAATGTTTTCAATGTTTCTTTGCAATTTGTATGCTGCTCCTGCTGTGACATGGGATGTATTTTACCTGGGTAGCAAGCAAAGCCATTATCACACTTAAATATTTGGTGTTAGTATTTTTAGAAGAATAAGCTCATCATATGACTTGTGGAATGACATATCATTATTGTGTGTTGGTATTTACAGGAGTTTAATCATCCATTTCCATGACTAGTTATCTTTTGTCATCAACATACATTTTTGTTTCCATCCTTCCAATATTTAATAATTCTATTTTCTTCATCAGAGCAAGAAGCCAGAGATAATACGATGCAAAGAACATACCAACACTGGGGGGTGTATCAGTTAATTGCAGGACACCCCCACAAACCCACCTACACTTACTCTAGTTCAATTTAAAGTCTAACATGCCTATTTTTGGGGGATGAAAATAGGAATACTTAGATAAATGCCACTGTGGTCACAGGAAAATAAAAAAAAACATCTGAAGGTTGCTGGAGGTGTGAGACAGCAGACATATCTGTACCACCAGTAGTATGCTGTAGCTTTGCAATATTCTATTGTCTACAGAAATCTGCAACAAGATGTTAGCCATGTATAAAGGCAGTGGTGGCACTAGGCTATCATGGGCTCTGGTGTCAATAATTTTATAAGCCCACAGCCCCATAGCCTTTCATGAATGAAGCACATCATAATAAAATTAAAGTCAATAGACTCATTAAAGAGAAAGGGGTGTCCATAACACCTACAAGTAGTTTCTTCTGTCTGATTGAACTCCTTTATTTGGCGTTAAAGAATGATTTGCTGGTAGGTGAACGCCCACAATGAGTATTAAAGCATTACATATATACCTTTTTATTTATTTATTTAAAGAGCTTCTGTAAAAAGCCAAATTTCTCCTTGACAAATAAAGTTTATCTATCTATCTATCTATCTATCTATCTATCTATCTATCTATCTATCTATCTATCTATCTATCTATCTATCTATCTATCTATCTATCTATCTATCTATCTATCTATCTATCTATCTATTAGGCAAACTGGCTGTCACTTAACTTCATCTTTAGCTGCTAAAGGCCTCTCTATGTTTGGATTATGGTGTGAGCTGCAGATCCCATTACTACTCTCTGTGTTTTTCCATTTTCTCTGCAGTATCCATATGCACATGTTGCTATCAAATGTCTTACAGTGCTAAAATTACTTATTTAGCGGCTGAAGACAGTAAAAGAGTCTATTTTTCATATCTTATCCTCCTTTGTTTGTTCTGTTTTTTTAGTGAAGCACATTTCAAATTCCACGGTATGGCTAACATGACATAAGTTATGATGACTAATGGTAAATTCTAAATTTTCTTTCTGCCTTTTTCCCGTGTGAAATAAACAATTAGACACACAACAAAGGTTTGGGGCAGCCAACTGTATACCTTCCCTGGCTGCAAAAAGGGCTTAAGTTGGAGTGGTTGTGCATAAGTTCAAGTCCAAAGCAGAACTGTCTTGGTAGGGATGATGGCGAGTTTATAAAGTGACTCAAGGGAAGTGATGTCATCAGAGCAGGACAAGAAGTGACGAAAAACAGAAAAGAGAGAGATTAAGTGCAAGCCGCTGCCCCTCAGCCTGGCGTGGAATTGGTGTTTTTTAGCCCCTTTGATTGACTCTCAAACGCACGTGTGTCACACCTGTAAAAAATAATTTACTGATTAGCATCCTTGAAGAGCTTGATCAGTTTATTTCCTGCAGACCCTAGCTTGAATTTATCACCTAATTAAGAAAAGTTAAATTGGGTTGCATTTATTTAGATTTAACTCCATATGAAACCCTTGACCTTGGGGGTTCAGTAAAGAAAGCCTGGATGTGATGCACAAACATCTAGTTATATGGTAATCTTAGACGGTGTACAAAGTGTAATAAAACAAAGCTGTAAGGTGTTATTATTGGTACTGTGAATATATTTCTGCTGACTAACAGCTGCACAGATCTGGATTAAAATTTCATCTCATTGATATATTAGCAGACTTAATACGTTCCCCTGTGCCCTTAAGGGCATTTCTGTATTTATTCCAGTTTCCTGCCAAGCCTCACATACACCAGGTCAGCTTAGAGTTCTTGGAATGTGGAAGGAAACTTGCAGTTGAACTCAACTTGTAAAGGAAAAGTCCAAATTATTTTTTCACAGTCATAGTATGTTGTTAAGGCTAGTGTTAGTTCTTAATGGTTATTCTGAGAGAGAAAAAACAGACTATGAGATACTAACAAAGCACTGGAACAGCATGTACAGTAGGTAGATAGACAAAGGGTCAAAACCATAAAAGCATGAAACCAAGCATCAAGGTTTTAGCAGTAGAACCTAAAATGAAACCTCACTACTTGTCTTGAGAGCTAAGCTAATGAAAAAAAAACAAAGAAAGTTTTAACCATCAAAGGATAAAGCAGTGTGTGAACACTGCCATATTTATACCATCACATCCAAGAATGTCATTAAATGCAATGATCGCAGTCACGGGACAGAAACCAACATGGCATTGTGTAAACAAAGGAAAATAAAATTACAATGAAAATTAACATTAACACTGCGGTGGGCCTTACACCCTGTGTTGGCTGGGATTGGCTCCAGCAGACCCTTGTGACCCTGTAGTTAGGATATAGCGGGTGGGTAATGGATGGATGGATTAACAATAACATTAAAGCAATGCCAAATCTAAAAACTAATGCTAAAAATTAATTTCCCATTACAAAAAAAACCCCACAAAATCCATCTGCTATTTATTCAAAGGCTAGAAAAATCTTAGTTATGTTTCTTTAAGTTAGTGTGGTGAGGCCATTGTGTCAGCCATTGCGTTGCCTTTGCACAGTTTAAAATGATAGCATTCTTAAAAAAATGTTATAGAAACCTTTACTCTTATTATCAGCCAAGCATGTTTAACATGATTCATAATATGTGAATTTCCCCTTGGGATTAATAAAGTATCTATCTATCTATCTATCTATCTATCTATCTATCTATCTATCTATCTATCTATCTATCTATCTATCTATCTATCTATCTATCTAATAAGCACCTTTAGAAAGAATTTTACAAACTACAAATGGCATTATTAATAAATATAAAACCAAAAGAAAAAAAATACAAAAAAGACTAAAATAATTATTTGGCAACATTGGATTGTAATTTAGATTAATGGACATTTCAGATGTTGTAGTAACTAATACGAATATCAGATAATGTAAATAAAATAAGGAAAATTAACACTTTTAAAATAATGCCAAAAACTAATGCTAAAAATGAATAATAAAAAAACCAAAGGGTACACAAAATTTGTTTGCTATCAACTGGAAGGCTATAAGAATCTTATTTATGTTTTATTAAGTTACTGTATTCTTTAACCCTGAAGTACAACATGTGATATCACATACGTGTGCTCGTACAATCAAAAAAACGTGTATCTGTGTAATTTTCCTTTTTCAAGTAAACTGTCTTTTCATCATTCCATCTTTCAAACTTACTGCCATCATTCTGTTGTTACATCAGAGTATTATCAATGTTTCAATAACATGTTAACTTACAAGAGATAAACAGAACTCAACATTATCTATATAGCTCTATAAAGCTAATATTTTATCCTCGTTAATCAAATCTGCAAATGTATTTATTTATTTTTATATTTTATTGATTTTATTGTAATCATTCCATACAAATAGATACATTTTTACAAAATATAGGATTGAAAACAAATCAACACCCACCCCTGAGAAAGAGAGCATGGCCAACACAGTAAAACTTAAAGCTAGTAAAAATAAGTTAATTGATGAGTTTAATAAGCGAATAAAGATAATTGGAGAAGAAAAAGAAATTGGAAGAGAATCTGCTTCCTCGGTGCTTTAAGAACTTAATCTAAAATGTTACTGATTAGATCCTGTCAGCTCTGTGAATTTAACAGTAACTTTAACCAACTAGGATTAACTCTTACACACCAGAAAACATATAAACAAAGGTGAAGTGCTGTTGTGGTCCTCACTGAGTAGTTTAGTGCGGTGGGGTGGTGGGCAAGTGGGTTACCCACCATACTGAATAGATGGGAGTGCAAGGTGTAATATATTATGTCTTGAATCTCCAGTTAAAGAACCATATTACCCATGAAGCCTAGGGGGAACTTAGCCCCACCTGTGAAACAAAAAAAATATTACATAAAGGTTATATGTTATCACTTGTAGTATTTTGTTAATATAAGCTCCTTTTTGTTTATCTTTTGCTCACTTGGTTCATCTGGACCTCAAGAACCCCTTCTGATTACTCAATCAATATTTTATATAAAACATTATCATCATACAGTACACAACGACAGGGCTCATTACAGACCAAATAAAAATATAGTACAGTGTAAAATAAAGAAATTCAGCACTATAATAAAATAAAAATTACAGTGTATGCTGCCACCAGTGTGAACTTGAAACTTTACCGGCAACTCTTTCAACCAGCAACTCCAAGTGACTGATCTCATAAATTTAAGAAATGTCTATAAACAGAACGTCACTCGGTTATACTTACAGTCTAGCTGGGTCAATTAAATTAATCCCATGTTTTTTTTCTTTTTGTATTTTTACCACTTGCAGCCAAGATCTGACCATGAAAGACAGAATGTTCTGTGTTAAATATGAAAACAATAAATTGGATCTGGGGAGTCTTACTTCATTTAAGTGGCATCTCTTAAGCAGACCAGTATAAGGTTTTTATGTATGAAAAGCAAGGCTTTTGTATAAAAATGAAACACCAGTAAGGCCGTTTGCTGGGATTGTCTGGGGAGTCATTAGAAGCCAGTATTATAACAATATCTGCCAATACGTTGATGACATTTTTTCCTCTAAGCTGTTCAAGAACACCTCAAAACATTTCATACATCAGGAGCAAAAAAATAACAAACTTGAGATTTTTTAGCAGAAGGAGCATGAAATAAGACAGCTCTGTTTAGCCCATAATAAGACAATAAGTACTTTTGATGGGCTGATTCTGTTTTATCCCATGATTCTAAACAGGATTAGACAAGTTAAGTAACATTAAAATTGCATTCGACTCACTACTATTTTAGAATAGGGAATTCAAGAAGAAATAATATTTAGCATATAAATAGAACCAACAATCAAATACCATGTTTAGTCGTTATGAATATCTTGGATAGCTTTAGATTAATAAAGATTATTTTTAATTACCAATTTTTCTGGATGCCAGAACATATCTGAATAGCATAAAATGTAATGACGGAACCAACCTCAATATCTGGTCTCCAGTCTGTTGTGGAAAACACTCAGAAACCAGGCCATACTTATTCATTCTGGGCCACTTAAAATTTGTCATTTAGTCAAAATTGTACATGTTTGGGATGTAAGAGGACATCAGAGTGTACACAAATGGGAGAAAAGTAACTGGGCAGGGGTTTAAACCTGGGCCCACAGAAGTATCAGGAGGCATGTCAGCCAATGCACTGCCTATGCACAGTTTAAAATAATAGCCTTCTTTATTATGGCACTCTTAAAATAATGTTACAGAAACCTGGGTTCTTATTATTTCATATGAATCACAATAAGCACCAATACAAACTTTATAAATGAAAAATAATATTATTAATAAATATAAAACCAAAAAATTAAGAAAGAGACTAAAATAATTATTTGGCAAAACTGGATAATAATTTAGACTAATGGACCTTTCAGAAGTCCTTGTAACTAATGAGAATATCAGCAAAGTCCGGAATAGTTAACAGCAACAAAAGTACAACAATATTAAAGTAACATCATATAAAGTAGATGCCTAATTTATATGTGATATTAACATACTGTAGTAGCTGATTGGCTACTGAGATGGATAGGTGTGTCCAAAGACCCAGACAAGACAGGTGAGCACTCATCAGAGAACCTTTGGGAAGTTGAAGGACAGTGGGAGAAGTTGGAAGTGAAGGGTAAGATAAGGAGAGGGAGAGGGAGCTGGGGTATGAAGGAGTGAGAGACATTCATAGATGACACTAAAATTGGAAGGATGGCAGACACTGAGGAGACAGCAAAAAGAATTTATAAAGACCTGGACAACCTTCAAAACTGAGCGAACACTTGGAAAATGCAGTTTGATGTAGAAAAGTGCAAAGTAGTATACATAGGCAAAGGAGCATCAGTTATAAATACAAGATGGGAGGTACTGTCATACAGGAAGCAACCTATGAAAAGAAGTGACAGGTATATGTTGACGCAACATTTTCTTCGACTAAACAAATATACAGAAGCAATACAAAATGCAAATGAAATGTTAGGTTATATGATTAAAACTATTGATCTGAAGTCAAGGGACATTATGCTCCAACTATATAATGCAGTGTTAAGACCACATCTGGAGTATTGTGTGCAGTTCTGGTCAACACAGTACAAGAAAGACATAGCAACACCCAAAGCTGTGCAGAGGAGAGCAGCCAAGTGCATCCCTAGACTCAAAGATAATTACTACTCTGACAGACTCAGAGAATTAAACCTGTTTAGTCTCAAGCAGAGGAGACTGCACGGGGGCCTAATCCATGTATTTAAAATCCTCAAAGGTGTTGATAAAGCAGATGCAGCAACATTCTTTCAGCTTAAGGGCCGGTTTATACTTCATGCTCAGATGCGTACGTGCGCGTATCATGGCTGCAACTCGCTCCCAGCATTCATTTGATACATTATCTGAGCACGTCCTCAGAAATGAATGGGATACAAGTGACCAGCAAAAAATCAGGGGGTGCAGCGTGCTCAATTTGGAACGTGACGTCAGAGTTTCTGTTTACTATCAAAATGAGACAGCAAGCCACTTTGCAGATCCCAGGTGGCGCAGTGGTAGTGCTGCTGCTTTGCAGTAAGGAGACTGTGGAAGATTGTGGGTTCGCTTCCCGGTTCCTCCCTGTGTGGATTGCGCTTTGAGTACTGTCAAAAGCGCTATATAAATGTAATGAATTGTTATTATTATCCTACAGGGTCAATGTGTGTGCTTTGATGTTTGATGAAGGGTTCAATGTTGACAAGCAAAATGCTGACATACAAATGCATTTGTGGTGCTTTTATATTCAAACATTGCATATTCCCCATCGTAATGTCGCAATACATTTTAAAGGTCTCACATACTATCTTCTGTGCATTTTTTTTTTTTTCTTGCACCTTCACAACAGCATCAGAATGTACAACAGCATATTTGAGCCACACAAAAAAAAAAAAAATTCGGGACACAGTGAAAAGATCTACTGTATTTTGTGATCAATGTGGACATTTCGGCTTTAATCTCAAAATTTACACTTTAATCCCATGGATTATTGTGTCATTAAAGTAGACCTCAAGTCTACCTGAAGCCCCCAAGTCACAAAGACGTGGATTCATATGACAAGCCATCTCAGTTCACAGATTTGTCGTAACTGCTGGTGGCCAGCCGCAAACTTGCAACTGGATTACAATGTCTCATATTAGCTTGTGCTAACAGGAGACTCCCAAGTCTTGGATGCATAGATACTCTTCATGGACAACTGCAAGCAGAATGCTACCTGGTGACATCAACTGAGCTCTCTACTCAGTCCCTACCATACTGCTGAGCATCACCACGTCACACTCCATCTCTCTATCGTTCAAAAGGCTGATGACTAAGCCAAGCGTATTGCCTTGAACCCAGAACATCTGGATTACAGCACTATATAGAAGCAGTCTTTTATCATCCTGAGCTAATAGAAAACTCCTGGCCTTGGCCTTGGCCATGTAGATACTGATTTTAAACACTGTGAGCTGTCATCACCAACTTATGCAGCACTGCAACACAAAAAATGTTCCTCAGGTCCATAGTCATTCAAGTGGACTAAGAAGTAAATCCAAGAGCCTAATCTTTTTGAATCCAAAATATATTGGCCCTCGTATTATAAGTTTCCATCATATCTAATGGTGGAGGAGTAGTCACACAAATGAAAGGACCAGTAACTTCAGGTTTCAATTGAGAAGCAGGAGATGTCAGACAAGCTCTGCAAAGTAAGTTTATGAAACTTTTCCTACTTGTTTTATTATAATATATGTGCAAGGACCTAATTTGCGGGAGAGAAGTGATGCGCGGATGTTTCTTATAGTGAGCCACACTTTTTGCTTGATCTTGAAATGATTCAACTGTTTCTATCTGAGAACTTTTTGGCAGAGGTTCCCACCATCAGCTAATTTTAAGTGACTGTGTTAATTCTTCTTTAAGTTTACCTGAATATTCTATTTGACTGGGAACAGATAATTAGATTACTAGTGCACAAGTCTAAAAGTGAAGGGTTAAAACCGCATGAATGCACTCAGTTGAGGACAGAGGTTTGCAGTATAATCTTCAAGAACTCAGCTAAGCCTAATAAATCATACCAATCAGATTGGGTGGAACTGATTGTACAATACACTTTTCTGGGTTTTGGTTGACCTGTTGCGTTAGCCAATTACCTTTAAGGTGAGAGTAAAAAGTGATTCATTCAATCATTCAGTCATTCAAATGATTTCCTAATTTTCAACAATGAAAGGTTTCTAAAACCTGAAATAAAAAGGACTATAGACAAAATTGATGGTGTTACCGAAAATTTGCAAAATTAAAAAGTCAAATATGTAAATATTTACAAATAACATTGCAGTTGGGACTTTCTAGAGTTGAATTGAATGTGCACTCTTCAGAAGCTCGTAATATTTACAGGTATAGTGGCAGAACCCTTAGATGGAGGCAAACTACTGATGATCTTTACATATATGTCTTCCAAGGGTCTGTTTGGTGATAGAATAGGTTGTATAACATCTACTGAATATCTAGGAGGGTTTTGCTTCTATTACATATTTAACATGACTTAACATATTCTTTAATATCTGGTTTTATAGCTGGTCACCAAAAATATCTTGCAATAAACTCATGGGCCCTTTAGATACCTGTATGACCACCAGTAAAGAAACAGTCCTCCAAGTGCAACACATCTTTCATTGACTCAAGGAGGAACTGCAAACCAGAGGGTGCATTTTTAGGAACCATGATGTTCTCACAAGCATGATTAAGTAAAACGATAAAATAATCCTGATCTCACAAAGATACTCCTCCTAGAAATGTTTCTAGACAAATAATATTATCAAGCTTTGCAGGAATGCATGAAGGGTTTTATAAGGTCCCCAGGAGAAAAGACGTGACCAAAAGACAGAAGCAGGTCAAATACCAGGAGATCAAGAATATAGCAATGAAAATGAAATCATGACACAAACAGTCAAAAATATCAAAACAAAGGTATCAGCCAGCAGATAAGTATACAAAGAGAAAGCAAGGATTTGTTTTTATTATTTAGAATCTGTGAAATCAAATATGGACATGACCTCACAGTTAACTTTTATACCATCACATTTTGATTGACAGTTCACAGCCTCAAAGGACACACCCCTAACGAATTCTCAAAAATGAAATGAAAATATTTAACAGCCAAAAAGCTAAGCTCTAAAACAAAAAACTGAAACCCCCCAAAGGGCCAGAGGAAGTTAGAAAATTATAACAAAATATATAACAAATATAATCAGGAATAGTTCATGCTCATTATTCTCAAATTGCAATTATAATGCATCTACTTTTATGGTCGTATGTTCTTATCAACTGCCCTGTGATACCAACATGTATTCATAACAATTGCTCAGAAAAATGTTACTTTGTGCAAAGATTCTCTTTATTTGTAAACATTTATTTGAAAATAACACCAGAGAAATAGCAATGAAATCTTTTCCATACATATAGCTTATTTTTACAGGTTGAAGATCCAAGCACCAAAAGATGCAGAGTGTTGTTCTGTGGTTATTTTTTCCCTCACTGTAAGGTTGTTCAAGGTTATGGGTGCGTTTGCCTAGCTTTCATCATTCTAACAATTATTTTCCAAATCTTGGTCTTTTGTTTTTTTTTTCTTTTTTTTGTATTTTTAAGGGTACATGTTACAGTGCTGGAATACATGTGGCATCTTCATAGATGCCCTTATTATAAACCCACATAGCAAAAAAAGGTTAGTTCCCCCTCTTCTAAAGTGGTTTGCTTTTGTTTTTAATTTTGTCATGCTCCTGAGTTTTCATCTTCAGCTTCAGCAGGAACTCAGTGACATTGAGTATCAGGACTCAGAGTCAGTGTGACAATCAGGGAAGCAGACACAGTAGGTGCAGTAAGTAAAACAGAGTATTTATTGCAAAACTCTGAAAAGATTCCATAAATGCAATATCAAAAATGCAAACATATTTTAATAAATAAATAAGGAGAAAAAAGAATGGATATCAAAAGCAGAAAAAAACTTACAACCACCATAATGTGGTTAGGATATATATCATGATGTGTGGAGTACCAGTCTGAGGAGGGTCTGCTCAAACTTTACACCGAACTGGTCAGTCCTCATCTGGAGTACTGTGTGCAGTTTTGGTCTCCAGGCTACAAAAAGGACATAGCAGTGCAAGAAAAGGGCCAGAGAAGAGCGACTAAGCTGATTCCAGAGCTACAGGGGATGAATTATGAAGATTAGAACAGCTGAGCCTTTTCAGTGTAAGCAAAAAGAAGATTAAGAGGTGACATGATTGAAGTGTTTAAAATTATGAAGAGAATTAGTACAGTGGATAGAGACTGTTATTCTAAAATGAGTTCATTAGGAACACAGGGACGCAGTTGAAAACTTGTTAACGGTAAATTTTGAACAATCATTGGGAAGTTTTTTTTTACACAGAAAACTATAGACACATTGAATAAGTTACCAGGTACAGTAGTAGACAGTAGGACTTTAAGGACTTTCAAAACTCGACTTGTTCTTATTTTAGAAGAGTTAAGTGGGTAGGACAGAAGAGCTTTGCTGGGCCTGTTCTCGTCTAGATTGTTCTAAGGCATAAACCCATAAAAAGAAAGAAATAAAAATCCTAAAAAAATCAATCTGTTTCTCACAGAGTTGAAGTAATCAGCCCTTAAATTTAAAGAAAGAAAAAAACTTTCCTTGCCTGCTTTCTCTATCCAAAAAAAACTGTTTCCTAGGTTTTAACAATTTGTGGTTTTAGCCCTGCATGTATTAAAATGAATGTAGCTGACCTTCTCTTAAACTGAACTCAGGCTGGCAAATAGATCATCCTTTATCCCGGGTCAAATATCACCTGATCCAAGTCTACAAGTCTACCACCGCCCTCTCCTCGGTCACATGCCCTGCCACATGCATACACAAATATTCGACTCCTTGCTGTATCCCACATCCAACGTCTGCCGTGTTCACCTGCTGCCAGTGCCCTTTACATGCCAGTCATTTTTTCTAAACCCGACTGCTGCACCTAAAAAATAATGAGCTGAAGCATGATAAGCAGCAGGCATGCATCTCCACCTGAGGCCCTGTTAAAGAGAAAGACTCAACATAGTGTCCACATCAAACCCAACAACACACTGCTGTTCCCTGTGTGCACCTTGGAGAACAAACAACTAAGAAACGTGTATTTTTTCTTTTTATTAAAGTGACTGTACTTTCAAAGAACTAAATAAAAATATGGTAAAGTTGTTTTAAAAGGTTATGGAGTGAGGCGCTTACTCACAGCTCGGTGTATTAATGTAGAGACCTGGAAGTTCTGCACTGAGTACGATCTCTTAGGAAGAAGTTCAAGCTTTTTTTGGTTTGTTTTATTTTCTTCTTGCCTGTTTGACCATCTCCTGGGGAAGGGCATATTCATTTCTATTAATTTCAATACCTATGGGTGTCTCCATTTCTCGTTGTATTTCCAGAGACATTGGTGGAATGCAGTTTAAGAATTATGCAACCATGAGACATGAATAATTAAAGAAGAGGCAAAAACTAAGACTTGGGGCAGGCAAATGTAAATTGATGAGAGAGTGCAAATCCAAAAGTTTTGAAATAACCATAGTAGATTACATATAACTAGAATTAACTAAGATAATTATTTAAGGACTAGCAAAATACCCGTGGTTCGCAGTGGAGAAGTAGTGTGTTAAAGAATTTATAAAAAAGAAAAGGAAACATTTTAAAAATAACGTAACATGATTGTCAATGTAATTGTCATAGGCATATTTTAGTATTGAGAGTGAATTTGATGATTGTAAAGAGTTTTAATTTATGTTTGTAAATGTTGTGTGTGAGAATTGCACATTTTTAGGATGTAAGGATCTCTTCGTAAATGACATTTACAGTTCTGCCCTCTGGCTGTAAAATGGCCAAGCTGTCTGCCGAGCTTACTCTTGAGCATGTGTCAAGTCAATGCCGATCTTTTTTAAAGTCTGGCCCTGTGATTTATTTTAAATATTTTATTTAGGTCAGAGGGTATGAGAGGGATGCGAGGAATAAATACAGTCTCCCCTGAGCCAGTTCCAGTGAAGACAGTTGCCTCAATGAAGTTCTCATGCAGAGATTTGATCTGAAGCCTGGTGCCGTTACAAAGTTTTGGTGGTTGTAAGTGTCATAGTTCCATGATTTGTGCGCTGACCTTCAAAAGTAGAGTATGCAGAGGCAAGCCCGGAGGATTAAGAGTGTGAAGAAACTCTACCAGGTAGTGCACCTCTTCTACTAGTTCTGCAACAGAGTCGACAGACATATGTTTTTGTTTCAGAAGTTAGTTGGTGAAGTAAAATGGTGTTTATATGTGAAGTCATGTCATTTTTTGGTGTTAGAATAGCTCTCTCCCTCTACCATGAGACGTCCTTTTCATGCAGATTTCGTAGGCTAGTGTAAACATTTTCAATAAGGGTTTGTAAGGTATTCACCAGGAGACAGAGATTGTTTACTTGAAAGCGATAATGAAACAATTCTGCAGCAGCTATCAGTTCACATGCAAAACCATAGGTTGAGAGCTTAAGCATTTCACTGCTATAGTGGTCCTGTGTAGTATAATTGTCTCCTGTACCGTCATCAGTCCACACCTTGAACCTGTCCCAGTCATTCAGTACATAAAACACAATGTCTCTGCAGATATCAAGGCTGAGACTGATATGGCCATGCAGTAAGTAAGAGAGAGAATGAAAGAGGCAGGCGCAATCTGAAAAATGAAAATCTGAATGAAAAGCAGAAGTCAGCACCAGGTACGTGAGCTAGTAAGGAAGCCCAATAATGACAGCCTTGAAGCGGTTGAGTAAAAGAAAAGGCAGGAGTCACAAGGAGGGAGACGTGACAAAGTAAGGAAACCCAACAATATCAGCCTTGAAGTGGTGGAGTAAACGAAAAGGCAGGAGTCACCAGCAGGAAGACGTGAAGGAAGGTGAACAATAACAGGTTTGAAGCAGTGGAGTAAAGAAGATGGGAACAGTGAGAATGACGAACAACTGAGGAAAGTAAGGAAGCGAGTGAGGAGGCACATGAGCGCAGGATGTCGTTAATGTATACAGGCAGGGAGCTAACCACCTGGTAGGCGTGTTGACAGCGGACGTGCAGAAAAAGGAAGGGGGACCGGGTGTGGCCCTTGTGCGTCACTGCCGTGAAATAAATCGCCTGTTAATGGAAATAAGGAATGAAACCACCAAAAGGAGAAGTCAGTTCCAAAAGTTCTTTATGGCATCATGGTGAGAACCGTCAAAAAGAGGATGTTATTTTCGAAAGTTTGTTACGAGGCATGACACGAAATGAAACATACTTAATGTTTGTAAGTACCATGTAAAGGATGAGCATGGGAAATTTGGGCTTCCTACGTATATTGGAAGTCACAGAAATACTAAGGAGGGGTTTCCCCTATCTATATATACAGTTTACGGGGTACACCCGTTTACCCCCCTTGGGTGTTGCAATAGGACATGAAACATACCTAACTTTTGTAAGTACACTGCAAGGAATGAGCATGTGAAATTTCAGCTTCCCAACTACATGGAAAATGGGAGAATTAGTGATGAATCAGTGAGGGCTTTGTCTTTTATACAGTATGTATAGATACTCAATACTTGGACACCAGAAGCTATGTGTTGCCATCTTTTCTAGGTGGGGCCTGATAATACAATACATCATGTGAAATGCAACAGGCATAGTAACTGTATATAACAAGGCCATGACTGTGCAAAGGTAGCCACAAAATTGTGGCCACCATATAAACCTGGAAACAAACTTTTTTTTTTCTTTTCTTTATTTACTCAAATACAAAAGCAGTCAAGACAATGTCTAGGCACCGCGACCGCTACACAATGCTGCTGGCTGTCTTACACTCCCAAAAGCACATAAGCTCATTAAATACTTTCAAAAATTGCCTTCTTGGGAAGGATTACCATTCAAACCCTAGCTAGATACAAAAGGGCCTAGAAGAATCTTTATAAAATGAAACAAAAATGCTCTGTAATACAAGACGCTCCTTAGAGTGTAAAAGGAATTGCCTGAGAAGGCAACATAACCTTCAGTGAACACAATCCCAATATAGAATCCCAAGGCAAACTCAAAAACAGAGCACAGGTTCAAAAATCCAGGAACTATGGGAGACCCTCTGGATTTATAGGGTGAAGGAAAGTTCCTGGTGGTGATTGGCAGGTGGCCCCACCTCTTGCGGGACCACTCACAAGACACATGGGACATAACCAAGGCATTTTATAGTCACAGATAAAAAACAAATAATACTACAACATAGTAAACAAAAGAATCATTAACATAAATAAATGACTCAAAAATGGACAAAATAGATCAAAAAACATAACTATGAACTTCAGCCAGGGGCGAAATGCTGGCTGAAATGTGACATTGGCCAAACTAAGAATTTCATTGCTTGAATTTTCATTTTGACCCCAGCACATACCCCATTGAAGATTCTAAATTCTTTCTGGCTTAAGAGATATTCTCACTTTGGTGTACACTCCAGATTCTGATCCAGATTATTTCCCCCAAATAATTTATACTCTTTCAATTTTGGGGATGAGAAAATAACAATAATTCTAATTACTTGGTTTGACTCAACGTTAAATTTTAAAAAGTAGGAACATAAGTTGTTCAGTACTTCGAGCTTGTTTAGTTAGCTCATAGTAAAGTCATTCTCAAATATCATCCAGATACCTTTCTCAAAAGTTGTCAAGGTTTCAGCTTCAACTACATGAATGGTAGTTTTTTCTAGATTCATATGACATTTTATGCAAGGAAATGCTTCTGTGATTCACTCCTTTAGCTGAAAGAATTTTATCAATGCCTTACGAAATGCAAAATTCCTTAACTTTATCTGCACACTTTTAGCATTGCTCAAGTTTAAAGAGTTTTAATTCTCTGACCCTATCAGGGTAAGACATGCCCTTCAGTCCTGAGATGTAATTGGCTACTCTCCTCTGCACAGCTTTATGTGATGCAATGTCATTTTTGTAATGGGGTGACAAGAACTGCACACAGAACTACAGATGTGGTCTTGCTACTGTCTTTTACAGTCCAAGCAGGCCACTTGGTTTATATCCAACAGTTTTTACAATAGAGCGTAACATTTTATTTGCCTGTTTACAAGTTTTTGTAAATTGCCTAGATGATAAGAATGTTGTATCGGTGTGAAACTGTAAATTCTTTTCAGCAGCTGATTCTCGCAGTTCACTATCATCCATCATGTATTCAGAGTTGATGTTTGTTTTACTTGCCTGTAGCACTTTGCACTTGTCCACATTAAACTGCATATTCCAAGTGTTGGTTCAGTTTTAAATATTACCCAGTCTTTTTAAACAGTTTTTTCTGTTGCCTCATTGTTTGCTATCAGTCCAATTTTGTTGTCATCTGTGAATTTCATAAGTTTTCTAACTAATTCCTACCATATGTTACTAATAGAAATTACAAAAAGTAACGGTCCAAAGACAGACTCCAAAGGGAGAATCCAATTATTACCTCATTCCATGTAAAAGATTCTCATATTATTTTTAATTTTTGTTCTTGCTGATTAATAAAATTCAGTTTTTTACATTTCAGTTGATGCTCATGCCTTATAGTTTTAAAATTATTCTTTAGTGCACATCCATATCATAGTTTTTTGAGAAAGTCTAAGTAAACTACAGGTCTGACATTGTGGTCAACAACACAGGAGCACCATAGGGGACTGTACTTTCTCCGGTCCTGTTCAGCCTATATACATCAGACTTCCAATATGACTCGGAGTCCTGCCACATGCAAAAGTTCGCTGATGACACTGCTATTGTGGGCTGCATCAGGAGTGGGCAGGAGGAGGAGTGCAAGAAGCTAATCAAAGACTTTGTTAAATGGTGCGACTCAAACCACTTACACCTGAACACCAGCAAGACCAAGGAACTGGTGGTAGATTTTAGGAGGCCCAGGCCCCTCATGGACCCCGTGATCATCAGAGGAGACTGTGTGCAGAGGGTGCAGACCTATAAATATCTGGGAGTGCAGCTGGATGACAAATTGGACTGGACTGCCAATACTGATGCTCTGTGTAAGAAAGGTCAGAGCCGACTATACTTTCTGAGAAGGTTGGTGTCCTTCAACATCTGCAATAAGATGCTGCAGATGTTCTATCAGACGGTTGTGGCGAGTGCCCTCTTCTACGCAGTGGTGTGCTGGGGAGGCAGCATAAAGATGAAGGATCCCTCACGCCTGGACAAACTTGTTAAGAAGGCAGGCTGTATTGTAGAAATGAAGCTGGACAGTTTAACATCTGTAGCAGAGCAACGGGCATTAAGCAAACTCATGTCAATCATGAAGAATCCACTGCATCCACTGAACAGTGTCATCTCCAGGCAGAGGAGTGGCTTCAGTGACAGACTTTTGTCACTGTCCTGCTCCACTGACAGACTGAGGAGATCGTTCCTCCCCCACACTATGTGACTCTTCAATTCCACCTGGGGGAGTAAATGCTAACATTATTCAAAATTATTGTCTGCTTTTACATGCATTTTTATTACTACAGTGGTGTGAAAAACTATTTGCCCCCTTCCTGATTTTTTATTCTTTTGAATGTTTGTCACACAAAATGTTTCTGATCATCAAACACATTTAACCATTAGTCAAATATAACACAAGTAAACACAAAATGCAGTTTTTAAATGATGGTTTTATTATTTAGGAGAAAAAAATCCAAACCTACATGGCCCTGTGTGAAAAAGTAATTGCCCCTGAACCTATTAACTGGTTGGGCCACCCTTAGCAGCAATAACTGCAATCAAGCGTTTGCGATAACTTGCAATGAGCCTTTTACAGCGCTCTGGAGGAATTTTGGCCCACTCATCTTTGCAGAATTGTTGTAATTCAGCTTTATTTGAGAGTTCTCTAGCATGAACCGCCTTTTTAAGGTCATGCCATAGCATCTCAATTGGACTCAGGTCAGGACTTTGACTAGGCCACTCCAAAGTCTTCATTTTGTTTTCTTCAGCCATTCAGAGGTGGATTTGCTGGTGTGTTTTGGGTCATTGTCCTGTTGCAGCACCCAAGATCGCTTCAGCTTGAGTTGACGAACAGATGGCGGACATTCTCCTTCAGGATTTTTGGTAGACAGTAGAATTCATGGTTCCATCTATCACAGCAAGCCTTCCAGGTCCTGAAGCAGCAAAACAACCCCAGACCATCACACTACCAACACCATATTTTACTGTTGGTATGATATTCTTTTTCTGAAATGCTGTGTTCCTTTTACGCCAGATGTAACGGACATTTGCCTTCCAAAAGTTCAACTTTTGTCTCATCAGTCCACAAGGTATTTTCCCAAAAGTCTTGGCAATCATTGAAATGTTTCTTAGCAAAATTGAGACAAGCCCTAATGTTCTTTTGCTTAACAGTGGTTTGCGTCTTGGAAATCTGCCATGCAGGCCGTTTTTGCCCAGTCTCTTTCTTATGGTGTAGTCGTGAACACTGACCTTAATTGAGGCAAGTGAGGCCTGCAGTTCTTTAGACGTTGTCCTGGGGTCTTTTGTGACCTCTCGGATGAGTCGTCTCTGCGCTCTTGGGGTAATTTTGGTCGGCCGGCCACTCCTGGGAAGGTTCACCACTGTTCCATGTTTTTGCCATTTGTGGATAATGGCTCTCACTGTGGTTCGCTGGAGTCCCAAAGCTTTAGAAATGGCTTTATAACCTTTACCAGACTGATAGATCTCAATTACTTCTGTTCTCATTTGTTCCTGAATTTCTTTGGATCTTGGCATGATGTCTAGCGTTTGAGGTGCTTTTGGTCTACTTCTCTGTGTCAGGCAGCTCCTATTTAAGTGATTTCTTGATTGAAACAGGTGTGGCAGTAATCAGGCCTGGGGTGGCTACGGAAATTGAACTCAGGTGTGATACACCACAGTTAGGTTATTTTTTAACAAGGGGGCAACTACTTTTTCACACAGGGCCATGTAGGTTTGGATTTTTTCTCCCTAAATAATAAAAAACATCATTTAAAAACTGCATTTTGTGTTTACTTGTGTTATATTTGACTAATGGTTAAATGTGTTTGATGATCAGAAACATTTTGTGTGACAAACATGCAAAAGAATAAGAAATCAGGAAGGGGGCAAATAGTTTTTCACACCACTGTATTTAATTTAATATTGTTTCTTTGTATCAGTATACTGCTGCTGGATTATGTGAATTTCCCCTTGGGATTAATAAAGTATCTATCTATCTATCTATCTATCTATCTATCTATCTATCTATCTATCTATCTATCTATCTATCTATCTATCTATCTATCTATCTATCTATCTATCTATCTATCCCATCACTAAACAGACCCTTGGAAGACATATATGTAAATATCTTCAGTAGTTTGCCTCCATCTAAGGGTTCTGCAACTATACCTGTAAATATTACGAGCTTCCGAAGAGTGCACATTCAATTCAACTCCAGAAAGTCCCAACTGCAAAGTTATTTGTAAGTATTTACATATTTGACTTTTTAATTTTGCAAATTTTCAGTAACACCATCAATATTGTCTATAGTCCTTTTTATTTCAGGTTTTAGAAACTTTTCATTGTTCTACTTCACTTTTTACTACTTCACTTTTTACTCTGTTTTTTTATCAGTATACTGCTGCTGGATTATGTGAATTTCCCCTTGGGATTAATAAAGTATCTATCTATCTATCTATCTATCTATCTATCTATCTATCTATCTATCTATCTATCTATCTATCTATCTATCTATCTATCTATCTATCTATCTAAATCAAATGCATGGCATTTTTCTACTACTCTGGTTTCCTAGTTTGGTAGAATCTCATGAATCAATACTGGCTAATATTTAATTTAGAATTTTCATAAAATTAATCTACTAAATTACTTTTAATTATAGCTTCCATAATTTTGTACGAGAAAGTGTCTCGGTGGGTAGAAATGCTGCCACGCAGATCCAATATCTTTGGTTAATATCCCACGCCAGATATTGTCTATGTGGAGTTTGCATGATCTCCATGTGTCTGCATATGTTTTCTGTACACACACATTGACACATGCTGTGTTAATTGGTGACTCAGTATTGACCTCTTTCTGTGTGTGTTTATATGAGTGGTCCCTACGATGAGCCCTGGCATCCATCCTGAATTGGAATAAGCAGGTTTGAGAGTTTTAAATAAGAGAGAACATCACTTTCTTATTGTATCATTGTAGGTAGTTTATAATTCTTCCATTTGAGCAGGATGGGACATTGCGCTAGTATTAATAATAATAATAATACATTTTATTTATTCATTAGTGCCTTTCTAAACACTCAAGGACACCAAACAATAGATAAAACACACATTATAAACAAAACTAAAATACAAAAATTAAAATCAGACAGAGCAATTGTAATTAAAGAGAAAAAGCAGTCTTAAACAAATGAGTTTTAAGTTTAGATTTGAAAAGTGAAAATGATTCAATATTTCTAATCTCAGATGGTAATGAAGTTTAAAGAAAGGTTATCACAATCGACTGTTCATTAAGCAGTAAAGTCTCATCAGGTAATAGATTTTTATTACCGTTAACTTAAAACACTCTGACATACAAACAAAGATTTTATACCAAAAGGTCTGAGCATGTGACATTCCCAAAATATATCACCCAGAGAAGCAGGTGAATGCTGACATTGTTC
Organism: Polypterus senegalus; assembly: GCF_016835505.1. Taxonomy (NCBI): domain Eukaryota; kingdom Metazoa; phylum Chordata; class Cladistia; order Polypteriformes; family Polypteridae; genus Polypterus; species Polypterus senegalus. The sequence goes on from NC_053156.1 coordinate 217,321,419, forward strand.
ACAGGTATACATTTAGGATAGTCTGACTTGAAACAGATGTGCATGATATATATTTCTGAGTTTAGTTAGACCATGTTTGACACATTATATTGTGCTCAGAGATGGAAATGGAAATGGAAAGAACCTTTGGGGTTGCACTTTGTTGAAGGCACTGTTATAATGTTTAAGTACTTCCTATATTTTTGTTGCTTTTAGAAACTACACATTGCACAGTGAGGGTAAATTAAGAAAGATGGTCAGGTTTCTTTTATCAAAATACTAGCAAAATACCCGCGCTTCGCAGTGGAGAAGTAGTGTGTTAAAGAAGTTATGAAAAAGAAAAGGAAACATTTTAAAAATAACGTAACATGATTGTCAATGTAATTGTTTTGTCACTGTTATGAGTGTTGCTGTCATATATATATATATATATATATATATATATATATATATATATATATATATATACACACACACACATATAAACATATATACAGTGGTGTGAAAAACTATTTGCCCCCTTCCTGATTTCTTATTCTTTTGCATGTTTGTCACACAAAATGTTTCTGATCATCAAACACATTTAACCATTAGTCAAATATAACACAAGTAAACACAAAATGCAGTTTTTAAATGATGGTTTTTATTATTTAGGAGAAAAAATCCAAACCTACATGGCCCGCGTGAAAAGTAATTGCCCCTTGTTCAAAAATCACCTAACTGTGGTGTATCACACCTGAGTTCAATTTCCGTAGCCACCCCCAGGCCTGATTACTGCCACACCTGTTTCAATCAAGAAATCACTTCAATAGGAGCTGCCTGACACAGAGAAGTAGTCCAAAAGCACCTCAAAAGCTAGACATCATGCCAAGATCCAAAGAAATTCAGGAACAAATGAGAACAGAAGTAATTGAGATCTATCTCAATTTTGCTAAGAAACATCTCAATGATTGCCAAGACTTTTGGGAAAATACCTTGTGGACTGATGAGACAAAAGTTGAACTTTTTGGAAGGCAAATGTCCCGTTGCATCTGGCGTAAAAGGAACACAGCATTTCAGAAAAGAACATCATACCAACAGTAAAATATGGTGGTGGTAGTGTGATGGTCTGGGTTGTTTTGCTGCTTCAGGACCTGGAAGGCTTGCTGTGATAGATGGAACCATGAATTCTACTGTCTACCAAAAAATCCTGAAGGAGAATGTCCGGCCATCTGTTCGTCAACTCACACTGAAGCGATCTTGGGTGCTGCAACAGGACAATGACCCAAAACACACCAGCAAATCCACCGCTGAATGGCTGAAGAAAAACAAAATGAAGACTTTGGAGTGGCCTAGTCAAAGTCCTGACCTGAATCCAATTGAGATGCTATGGCATGACCTTAAAAAGGCGGTTCATGCTAGAAAACCGTCAAGTAAAGCTGAATTACAACAATTCTGCAAAGATGAGTGGGCCAAAATTCTTCCAGAGTGCTGTAAAAGACTCATTGCAAGTTATCACAAACGCTTGATTGCAGTTATTGCTGCTAAGGGTGGCCCAACCAGTTATTAGGTTTAGGGGGCAATTACTTTTTCACACAGGGCCATGTAGGTTTGGATTTTTTTTTCTCCCTAAATAATAAAAACCATCATTTAAAAACTGCATTTTGTGTTTACTTGTGTTATATTTGACTAATGGTTAAATGTGTTTGATGATCAGAAACATTTTGTGTGACAAACATGCAAAAGAATAAGAAATCAGGAAGGGGGCAAATAGTTTTTCACACCACTGTACATATAAACATATCTACACATACACATATCTATATATATATATACATGTACACATCTACATATATATACACATACATATACATACATACATACACACACACATATATATATATATATATATACACACACAGACACATATCCACATATATATATACAGATCTACATATATATACATATCTACATATATATATATATATACACATACATATATATATATATATCTACATATATGTACTGTATACTGTATATAGCAAAACCCCGCGCTTCGCAGCGACAAAGAACTGCTTTTCAATTTTTATTAAGAAGAAAAGAAAACATTTTAAACTGAGGGAAAATATACCAATAACTATCTGTTAAGGATCTCTTTGTATACCATGTTGTCAGTTCAGCAGTCTGGTTGTAATATGACCAAGCTGTGCACTGAGATTACTTTTGAGAATGCAATGTACAGTTGTCCAGGAGAAAAGCAATGTTACCTCAAATCAATGGCAACCTTTTGTAGGGTGTGTCAATGAGACTTATTGTCATCGCGAAGCAGAGCCTTACTGGAAATTTGAGGCATTTGAATTGAAATGGTAGATCAGAGGGTATAACGGTGATGCGAGGAATACATTCAGAGTGTGGTGCTCTGCTGTTTTTTTGTGTAGCTGCCTTCACACAGCTTCTCCGCTGCTTTAAAAACGAATGCCATATAAGGCCATCGTTACACCTTGCTTCACGGTTCTGTACTGTTTTATTGTTCGTTTATTACGATTGTTATACTGTAGTTATTGTGTAGCTATTTGAGACTTACTTTACTGTTCAGGTACCCATTTCCTTTATTTAATCCGCGGCTTGTACGCTATTTTGTGTTCGTTTATTACGATTATAGATATTTATTGATTCCCTTCTTTAGCCGATTGCCTGCTCATATATAGCCTTTACACAGCGCTGTTTTATCCGCTGTTTTTGTGAAGCAGCCTTTACACAGTTTCTACGCTGTTTTATAAACGAACGACATATAAAGCCATCCGTTTTCCTTGCTTTGCCAAGGAAGCTGCCTTTTTATTTAATCCACGGGTTCTCCGCAGTTCGAGCATATTCTTTTCCCACCTTGTCAATTGTGTAATGCATTTTTTGAACAGGTTTGATGCATGGAAGTGATCACTTGTACTGCATTCGATTAGTTCACGTGAGCTGCTCTCTTGTGTGATGTTGTGATGTCACCGGCTTTATTTACTGTTAGCTAAGACCCGGCACTTAAAAGTTTCTCGCTGCACTCCGGTTGTAATATGACAAAGCTACGTGAGCTCACTCTTGAGAATGCAATGTATAGTTGTCCAGGAGAAAAGCAATCTTGCCTGAAATCAATGTCAACCTTTTGTAGGGTCTGTCCCTGAGACTTATTACTTGTCATCGCGCAGCAGAGCCTTACTGGAAATTGGAGGCATCTGAATTGAAATGGGAGATCAGAGGGTATAACGGTGATGCGAGGAATACATTGAGTGTGGAGAAACTCTAGAGACAGCGTGTGTATTAAGTTGTAGATTTTTCTATGAGTATTTGGTGGCAGCGTGACGAAGTTGCTTCCGCAAGACGCGTTAGCTGTGGAGCTCAGCTCAGAGCATATTCTTTTCCTAACTTGTCAATTGTGTAATGTGTTTTTTGAACAGGTTTGATGCATGGAAGTGATCACTCGTACTGCGTTCAGTCAGTTCACGTGAGCTGCTCTCTTGTGTGATGTTGCGATGTCCACGGCTTTATTTAATGTTAGCTAACACCCGGCACTTAAAAGTTTCTCGCTACAGCAATTTTAACTCTGTTACAAAGTGATCCAAAGTCTTGTTTATACCTCGTGTCTTCTCATTAAACTTGTATCTCGCGAATAAAGCATTTGGTGTTTTTCTTCAGCGCTCTTTGGGAGCTCTTCCTTCTTTTCTATGTACTGCGTTCCCAGTCAGTTCACGTGATTATGTGGGAGGTGTGATGATGTGACACGCAGCTCCGCCCCCCACGGCCATCGAGCTAAAGTCCATTACAGTATATGGAGAAAAATAGGTTCCAGTTATGCCCGTTACGCGTAGAATTTCAAAATGAAACCTGCCCAACTTTTGTAAGTAAGCTGTAAGGAATGAGCCTGCCAAATTTCAGCCTTCTACCTACACTGGAAGTTGGACAATTAGTGAGTGAGTGAGTGAGTGAGTGAGTGAGGGCTTTGCCTTTTATTAGTATAGATCAAACCTCCATTTAGTAAAAAAAAAAAAAGAAGTTTTAATGAAGGGTTATTATTGAAGCTTAGTTGGTTAAAGAATGCAAAAATATTGTCAGTTTAAAAAGTTCTAAAGCTTCCAGAACCAAGCATATCATTCCTTGTATTAAATGATGTGTACTGAAGGACTAGTGGTTGAATAAATGATTGACCAGTAAAGGAGTGATTGACACTAACATCTGTGACTCTGAGTATCTCCTGCATTGGTACCACATTCCATGTGATCCACGAAGCACTAAATTTTATTTAGCTGGTGGTAATTAATGGTAACTGGCATACATACATACATACTGTAGATACATTATGGCAGGATTTCCTCTCCATATCTAACCAAGCAAAAGCATGTCTGTCTGATTCCTTTCAGTCTGAAAATACTTTAAAAAGTAACTCTATATGACGTTTTTCAGCATTCAAAGATTACACAACCTAAAGAAGCTCTGTTGCTATGAAGCTGGATATATAAAAGTAATTGTCTGCCTTTGACAAATTCATTTTAATCTTGTGAAATAATAGAAGGAGATACTTCTGCTATATTATTTGCAAGAACTTCTTCATAAAACCTGTAATTGGCGATTAATGGAAATTTTGCTCAGTTGTGGTGTTTCATATTAATAAAAAAAAAAAATCACCATTTCCCTTGTATTCTGATGAGTATAAAATTCCTCCACTTTGTATTGTTGATTTCTGTGGTAACATTTAGTGAGAAGTGAAGCAAAATAACACGTTATTGGCTGTCATTTTGCTTGACTTCGCATTACATCCATAATGACTAGCACGGTACAACATCCTAGTACTACAGACATATAAGACACCGAAATGTGCTAACACTTTTAATTTCTTTCTAATGAATTTCATGGGCAACCTTTTTATTAATCTTTCTTCATGTTCGTAATAAAAATTACATGATTTTAAGTAGGCGGCATGGTGGCGCAGTGGAGACCTGGGTTCACTTCCTGGGTCTTTCCTGCGTGGAGTTTGCATGTTCTCCCCGTGTCTGCGTGGATTTCTGGTTTCCTCCCACAGTCCAAAGACATGCAGGTTAGGTGTGTTGGCGAAATAAATTGTCCCTAGTGTGTGCTGTGTGTGTGTGTGTGTGCACCCTGTGGTGGGCTGGCGCCCTGCCCGAGATTTGTTCCTGCCTTGCGCCCTGTGTTGGCTGGGATTGGCTCCAGCAGACCTCCGTGACCCTGTGTTAGTATATAGTGGGTTGGATAATAGATGGATGGCTGGATGATTTCAAGTAATAGTTGCTCTGCTTCTCTTGTGGTGAATTAAATGAATTCTGTTTGTAAAGTCTTTTTGTGAAGTTCAGTGGTGAGATTGCCTATTCATTATAAATTTTGGAGTTTTGACTAATTCATTATTTTGCGTTAGTATGTATTTTCATTTTATGTGAAATTGTTTTGACACTCTAATATGCTTATGAAGTGTTCCCCTGAGAGATCTAACAAATATCTTTGCCGGTATTTTAGTTAACATTAATTTATGTGGAGATAAATGTAATAAAATGTGGATCTGCTAACAGTGCTGCATTAAATTATCAATTGAGAGTTTAATTAGTAATGCTTCATACTGTAAGTTCAAACAGGAATAACAAAATCTAGAGATTACAATGGTTTCACAGTTTCAAAATGTGACAGAGGATTGTAAATCATTTTAAAGAATATGTATTAATTTAAGAGAGAAAATATTGTCTTCAATATGGTCAGAGAATCCTCCATGAGACTGAATTAAAAAAATCGGAAGTGTGCTCCCCTCAAGTTTCTCATATACTGAGATAGAAGAAAAGGGCTTCAGAACCACTTCTAGTCATGCAATATTTCTCAAATATTATATGCCTTTTTTTCTCATCATTACTAATAGATAATATCAATACACAATCATTTATCTCTATTTTTTACATTTTATTTACATTAAAATAACATTTTTTCGCACTTAGGGAGGTTGAAAACAGTGGAGGAATTTTTTCATGATTACATATGCATTACCTAGATTACGTGCAAAGTAAAAAGAGTTATAGTTGCCTAAAAACATAGAAAAAGTGTTAGTATTATATAATATTTGTTGCAATAAATTGCTGAAGGTAAAACTGCATTTAACTTCAATTAATTATGATAATGATGGTAGAAATAAAGAAAAAAAATCATAAAATTAAATGTATTACCAGGGACACGACAGGGACGTAGCAGCTTATTGTTGCCATTGCATCTTTATATATACATGGCATGTTCAATGTTTACACGTTATTGTTAAACTGATGCTGTATAAATTAAAATAAAATTAATAATAATTATTGAACGAATATGTGTTATATTGAATATAATTTTTAATATTGTGTACACATTTACAATATATTTCCATGATACAAAAAATTTGGATGGTTGTTTAAATAAAATACTACCTCCAAATGAGTAATTTTTCTCAAATTTCATATGTGTTTGCTTTTGATCATTATAAATATCTAAACAAAATTTGAATCATCTATCTGTAATCATAAACATAGTTTACTTGAAAATTTGGAAAAGTATCCAGTTAAAGTACCACTTCCAGTTGCTAGTAGTAGTCCAAAAGGTGGTAGAATTCCTTAATTTTGAAATAAAGAAGGTGTATAAAATCTCGTTGACCTAGATCAAAGTGTTTTTGAGTTGCACCGTTTACAGACAGTCAGACATCATTTCAAAAATGGCATTTTTGGACTCAGGAAGGTCTAAAATGTCAAGATTCATCAAAATCTCAAGGTCGAATTTTTTCACGGTTACTATACTTTCTCTGTACTATGTATATGATAAAGTTAAAAAAAGTAAACTTGCTGAGCCAGGTTTAGAAATAAAATTTGCATTGAAGAAGGGCGATCTAAAGCAGGGTTTAATGTACAGTTGAGTTTTTATAAGTTCATAATTGCACAAACTGGGGCCTAAAGGAAAAGTGTTGCCTACAAACTCCTTACCATCCAAGTCAAAATTAATCAAGTTTCATATTCAGTATTGCCAAAATTCAGAATTTCTACTTATTCATAGTGAAAACATTTGGAAATTCTAGTTGTAATGAATCATGAAAGACAGAGATGTGTGCAATGCCAGCTCTTGCCGATTGCTGCCTTATGCAAAAGTAAAAAGGTTGCACACAAAATCAGTGGTTATGCACTCATGCACTGTGGTCAGACTGAAAAGTGAGTCCATTGTGGAGATTTACGTGAGTTGTGTGTAGATGTCTAATTAAAGAGTGAGGGGCGACCTCTTTAAAGTTTCATGACACAGTCCTTCAGAATGATCATTTCAAAAAGACGGGTGGGTCCCCTTAGGTGTTTTACAACAGTCGGGCATGCATGTAAAATCTGACATGAGGGAAAAAGGGGCCTTAAGAGTTTCACACTCGTGCATGGTTATCAAACCTCCTTGGGGTTTTGCACAAGTCAGATTGGGTAAATATATTAACCGGAAGCCTGAACCTTCCAGTGCCACTTGCTATGTCCATTATGGTATACAAAATATTGTTCCCCAAAAAACCTGGATACCTTAGGTGACCGCCTAATTTACCTATATGCTAGAGCCAGTACTGGATGTGTGCAAAGTTATATATTGTCAGAATGAATATGCGAAATAAAGAGGGGGTTGAGATGAGAAGAAAAGTCGTTAACTGAACTGGAGGCAAAAGTAAGGAGATAAAACGATTGATGAACTAAGGCAAAAAACTAAGAAAAGCCGTACTCAAGAAAATGTTACCAAAAAGTCCAAACAGTATCTAGGACTATAACTAAGTTTTAGAACTGAGCAGTAATTTGCTTTTATGTTTTACGCTAAAACTTAGACAGTAAGCAATGCTGTTGTGCACAGATGATTATTTTCCTTTGAAGGTAGAAGCTGATGCATTTGTCCTTTGTGTTGGTGAATATCAAGAGTGCTTTCTTTTCATGGAAAGTCCCTGTAGCTGAAACACATTATGATGTACACAATAAATTATTACCTGTTAATCTTGAATTAACAGAACTGAGGCATGGTTCAGCAAAAAGGCTTGACCTTGGGTGAAATTCCCATAGAGTAAGTACTTTTGAGCCAGCCATAAAATCCCTCCATACACACACTATTGATGCAGTTTAACTGGCACACTCCCATATTCAGTCCTGGACACCGTTATTCAATAATTTACTGATTTGCATCTTAGATGCATTAAATCAATTCAAAACTGTAAAGACGACTGTCTACACAAGATCAGGAATGAACCAGTATAGTTGCGGTGGGCTGGCGCCCTGCCCGGGCTTTGTTTCCTGCCTTGTGCCCTGTGTTGGCTGGGACTGGCTCCAGCAGACCCCCGTGACCCTGTGTTCGGATTCAGCGGGTTGGAAAATGGATGGATGGATGGATGTTGCCTACAGTTAATTCTGGTGTTGTTATCATTCCACATGAGCAAACTTAGTCATAAAAATGTATATACAACATGGGCTTTAGCGTTGCTTAAGATTATTTTGGATTGGACCTTACATAGTTACAGTCTAAGCAATTGGCAGTCATGTGTTGGCAAATTGCAGCAATTACAGTCATTTGTGGATCATCACTTTTTTGAAGGAATACTTGTATAATGCTTGAACGTTAGAACAATCTATATGAGTACACACTATTCAGCCCAACAAAGCTTACCAGTCCTATCTAGTTAAAAAGCTCCCTAAAGTTCTACTGTCTGCTACTTGGTAACTTATTCCATGTGTCTATAGTAAAGAGAAATATCTTAATTTTTGTGCAAAATTTACCCTTAACAAGTTTCCAAACTGTGTCCCAATGCTCTTGATGAACTCATTTTAACACAACAGTCTCGATCCATTGTACTAATTCCCTTCATAATTTTAAACAGTTCAATCCTGTCTCCTCTTATTCTTCTTTTGCTTAAACTGAAAAGGCTTAGCTCTTTTCAATATTTCTTCACAGTTCTTCCCCTGTAGCCCTGGAATCAGCCTAGTCACTCTTCTTTGGACTTTTTGTAGTGCCATTATGTCTTTTTTGTAGCCTGGAGACCAAAACTGCACTCAGTCCTCCAGATGAGGCCTCACCAGTATATTGTAAATGTTCAGCATAACTTCGACTTGTACTTCACACATTGTGCTATATAACCTAACATTCTGTTGGCCTTCTTAATGGCTCAACTTGGATTTACAATAGGGTGCCATTTGGCACCTGAAAGTTTCCATACCACAGCTCATACATACTTACTGTATATCACTAAACATAGCGTCTTACCTAATACTAATAAACTTTATGTTTAACCCCAGTCTGTATCATTAAATATTCCTTTGCTCTTGTTTGCAAATCATTTCTTATTTAGTTTTAACATGTTTTGCACTCTGGTTTTTGTGCAAATTGCAGTACACATACAAATGTGGCTATTTTTTTTTTTTTGGCATTTGGCAATTATTAGAATATAATTATTTTTCCCTAAATAAAAAACTCAAATTACCTGACATTGTGTAAAAACATACTCAATAAATACAGTCTTAAACCCGGTTACACTGTGGGAGTAAAGTGAGTAAATTTTTAAAAAGCTTGAATGAAATTTGAGTTATTTACAGAGCATTCATATGCTTAAACCTACTAGAGGGTAAATTTATAATCCCATCTTTTGAGCTGTGGGAGAAATTAGGAGAACGCAAAGAAAAACCTTTGCAGATATGGAGGGAATGTATAAACTCTTAAGATATTAAATGAGTGTTAAATTCAAACCTATAATGGCAGAGTGATGTGATGACAGCACTAATACTGACCTACCCAATGATATTTCATAATGTCCTAATTCCTGCTTAATCAAGTTTGAAATTTACAGGGAGAGACAGAGTCTATCTCAGCAACAACATGAACAAAGACAGTGCAGGGCCCACTCGTACACAAATTGACATTTAGCCTAACATACACATCTTTGAGATGTGAGAAGAATAATGGAGTATCCTAAAGATAACCAAATCAGAAACCCAGGCTATCCACTGTGCTACCTTATATTATATTATAATAAAGATGGCACAGTAGTGCAGTCGACAGCTTTGGATCACAAGTTTAGCATCTTAAGTTCCAAGAAAATGTACAAAAGAATAATTATTAGGCCCATTTTGTTAATCTTTGAACATTTTTCTTCTCCGCTCACAAAATTGCTTTGATCATTTCATGATAGCAGTACTTAACAGACAAGAGGCTCAATGAAAAGAATCCTTTAGTGGATGAAGACATATTGGCAGACACTGTGAAGCAAACAGTAGTAGCAAGTGAAAGGCGGAGCCATAAGAGAGCCTCGTTTAATTGAAATTCAGTGCTTCATTGTTCCTTCTTGCTGGTGTTTGCTTTTCTGTTTTCCGTTCCCTGACCTGATCTCGACCTGTAGCCAGTGGTGCAGTCAGTGTTTGGCCTCTCAAGTGAATCTCTGAGCTTCTGACTTGACAGTTGTTTTAAGCCTTTGCAGTCCAGTCCCTCCTCCTACATTATCAGTGTTTATTTAGTCTGGGGGATATTTCTTTTTTTTCTTCCTTTTTCATTACACATCACTCCAGTGGGAAAACAGTGCAGATTATTAGCTGCCTTAATAAATACAAATGTGGTGTAATGCTTTTATACTTTACAATGTTGTCTAGAATTTAAGAATTAGTGCCGTAGTCTTGTGTATTTTCACTATGTCATTTTTTTTGTTTTGGTTTTTTTTTTGCTTATATAAACTATACGAAACTTACTCATTCTGTAAATTCAATAAATCAGGAAAGAAGTATTTAAAGTTTTTTTAGCCAAAGTTGATGTATTTTTAAAATATGGTTGTGTGTATGAACAGCTTACCTTGATATAAGTGGGTGCAAGGCAAGAACCTGCTCTGTTCAGATGGAAGTGCACTATACAACCATCCATATTGGCTCAAATTGGTGTCTTGTGTTTACGTGATTCTACATCACTGGGCTCTGTGATGAATCCAGACACAAGCAGGGAAAATGGCAACTCCAGGCAGACATCTGCTCAATCAAGAATCAAAAACTCTAATGCTCACTAGAGATACTGCATCAGCCTTGTATTTTTAAATATTTTTCTGAAAATTAAATATGTTACATATACAGTATAAACATGTAAACTTACTAGAAGCTGAATGTGAATCTGAGTTTATATTAGCATTTTATATCTTCCTGGAAAGACCACTGTGACCAGACATGTACCACTACAAATTATCTCCTGTTTCTCTAATTTCCAAAGCTTGTAGATAGATAGATAGATAGATAGATAGATAGATAGATAGATAGATAGAACACATTATAAAACTTTGGAATAAAGCATTTTTTAAAAACACTGCACTTATTGTAACTGGGACAAATGTTTACTATAAATAGTTGAGTTAACAGATTAATTAAGTGTTTTCAACAAGTATCTTCAGCCAAAGACCATTTGATGCTAGTTAGCACTATACATAGTTCATGACAAAGAGTTGAATTTCTTGTGCCAATTTATACTTTTTTCCCCAAGTTTAGGCTCACATGAATCTAATTACACATCAGCGGAGTGTTGCCTTTTCTCTCCCACTCTGCAAACAGCTGTGCCACCCCCCTTCTCTTCTGTCTCTTCGTAGTTTATACAGACCTTTTGACGAGTCTATCCTCCAAAACTAGGCAAAGCAAATTGGATTTGCTTATGCTCTTACATTACATCATCTTCCAAGAAAAAAATTAAAACCATGTGTGAAGAAGTTAAAATGCATGCTTATAAGTTATTTTTATACAACTCCTTCAGCAGAAGAAATGTGTTGTTTTTATAATATCAACATATCTATGTTTTATTGATTGGTCAAATGTTCATTACTTTGTGGCTGCAAAATAATCAACTAGCAATTACTCAATGAATTTATTGATTCCAAGCGGAAACTGCAGCGTTATAGTAGTGAACACAAAAAAACTACACAGAAATAGTTAGGTCAAGGTGAAATTGTAAGATAAATAATTAAATATGCCATAGTGCCTTTACAATTTAATTATTGTCATCTCAAAAAATGTTGTTTTGTGGAAAATGTAATACTGTCTACTGCAACTAATGTAAAAAATAAGTAACAAATGGAATTATTAAGGTGCAACAGTAGATTTGAAAACAGAATCATGTTTAAAATTCATTATTTTGATTTGCTCAAATGTAAATATTCATGACTGAACACTTAAGCAGCAAGTATAAGAGACCATAATCTAAAGTTAGAGGCAGAATTGTGGAAACACTTGACTATTGTATGTCAAATGTATGTATGGGGTAACACAAGAAGAGTGATTTTAGAAAATTGACTGGGTGATAACAATATAACTACAGCAACAACATTTATTTTTATAGCACAGAGTGCAAAGAATGTAACTCAAAGTGCTTTAGAAGATGTCAAAGAAAAAGTTGCAAGAAAAAGAAAAATTAGAAATAGATAATAAGAATGAATAAATGACATACCAAAAATAGTACTGTAGATAGGACACAATCAAAATACATGTACATAGAATACATATACAAGTAATAGAAAAGTGGAATACTTATATATAGGTTCTTTTATTAAGTCTCAAAAGATAAGTCTGAAGCTATGGTCAGATGGTCGGTGCTTAAACAGTACAAGTTAGGCCTTAAGTGAAAGGTCACAAGTACTGGTTTTTGTCATGACTACTGATAAATGAACCCTGCTGAATTAACTTTGCCTTGGGTTTGGCAAAGCACAGAAGTGTTCAGGAATTACACAAATTCGGTGAAATGCATTGAAGTCAATGGGAAAGGACAAACTGAGCGGATTCTAATGGTGCAATGATCTTTTAAGTGTTTAAGTGTGAACTACGCTGAAATGCTTATTATGGCCAAACAAGTGACAAGAGCTGTGGGCAACAGTGCTAACCACTGCACCACCATGCCTCCCTCAGATGAAATTATCCACAATACTCCGAGTCCTTTATCTTTTTCCTTCTCCTGAGATCCAATCACTATGACTAACTAACACTTGTAGACCTGTGCTACAAGTGACCAGCGTTACATACTCTTTGTTCATGTCATTACCCAATCTGTGCTATATCAAGGAGCATAACATACCTAATCTGGCAGTGAGGAAGCAATGTATAATGAATCTATGCAGAACAATAAAGTATTTTCATAAAATTCTCATAATGGTCAAGTAAAGTATCCCTCAAATGAAAATACTGAAAGCTTTTTTTTTAGCTGAAAATCCATCAGAAGTACCATTTGGGTAGTGATATTATGCAACTATGTATACAGCATAAATTATACACGCATATGCAAAGCTAATCAGGCAAAGTATACTTACAGTATGTATGTATGAAAGTTCTGTACATTCAAGACATAATTTGGACAAGTAGCGTAAACTGGGTGGTGACATTCCATCCAACATGGCTGCTATAGCTCTGTGATGTCACGCTGGCCTTACAAAGGTTAATGGTGGGTAGGGAAAAAAAGTTGGTCTATGCCAGGCCATATGGCGTTCTGGAAAAATAGTGTCACTCCTGAACCCACCAAATTTGTTGTGAAAAACCCTTGGGTGAATTTGTGTAGACCTTTTGACGAGTCTATCCTTCAGAATTTTGCAAAGAAAACTGGATTTGCTTGTGATCTTACATTTCATCATCTTCCAAGTTAAAAATTAAAACCATATGTGAAGAACTTAAAATGCATGTTTATGAGACATTTTTGTACCATGACTTCAGTACAAGAAATGCATTGTTTTTATGATATCAACATACTTATCTCTAGTGCAGTGTTTTATTGATGGGTCTAGTGTTCATTACTTTATGATTTCAAAACAATCACCTAACAGATATTCAGTTACTTTATTGATTCCAAGAAGCCAAAAAATGGGGCCTGAACTGTGAGCATCAGTGCAAACCACGGCGCCACCATGTATATTATACTCCACAATCCTCTGAGTCCTTTATCTCTCTCTATATCTCCTGAGTGCCTATCATCCACAGAGCCTGTGTTGCATGGGATAGCATTATATACTCAGGTGGCTGTCCCTGACACTACCCCATTAGTGCTATATTGAGGAGCATAACATGCTTGATCCAGCAATGAGGTCACAATGTACAAGGAATCTGTGAAGAACAATGAAATAGTTTCATATTATTCTCATTATGGACAGCTAAAGTATTTGGTGAATTTCGTTAATTAACACAATCTTGACATAAAAGTCAGAGTCTGCAACAGGATTAAAACATGCAACCAAAGACAAAGTAATGAGAGAGGTCATGTCCAAAAGTAAAAATTCTTTCCACTAACAATAAAAACGAATGTCTTCACCTTAAGAGGTTGAATTTCAATCTAAAGCTTGGATGTGGTGAGCTGAGCACTAGCATCTTGTATAGCATGGCTGCCATGATGCCAGAGGTAACCTGGCTTGTGTTTGCCAAGTGCAAAACAACAGGTATAGCAACTTTAAATAATATGGAAATAGTGAAAATATTAAAACAACATAACTTGCATTGATAATAAGTATAATTACATTTTTTTGCATACTTTTACTAATACGTTAGCCGCTCAGGAGGGTCATGTACGTGGAAATGGCTTGTGTCTGAAATGTATTTTCTACAAGTGCTGTCAGTGACCTGCATGAATCTGCCCTACTAGCTCACTTCTGCTGCTTGAAGTAAGTTAACTGTATAAGTAAATAAAGCAAAAATGTCACTTACCTTGAAGTTAATGCAGGAGGAAGTGAATTATGAAAAATGTTGCTCTGTAAGCATAGATGGAACAAAAACTATATAGGCATCTTTATTTTACACTGAAAAGAAGACCCTGCAACTGTATTAAATGCAGGTTATAATAATTCAATATTTCTGTAACACTTTAATTTTATTGACAAAGTGCTAAGATGACCTGTTATCCAATGTGATCCATTCACCATCTGGTAGTTTTTTTATATCATGTTTAAGAAATATGAACTACAAGTAGCCATAAACAATCCACAATCAACAGCAGAGGATGATGGCAAAATTGGGTGCCATCATGAAAAATTCCCTCCCTCCCCTCCAGTATGCACTATATTGGAGCCATTTTAGCCACAAGCTCATTCCACCACGATGTGGTAAGAAGCTCTGCTGGGGTTCTTTTCTGCCCACTGCTATCAGGCAATTCAGTGCTTCCACCCAATATACTGATTAAGTTTTTTTATGTATGTATGTATGTATGTATGTATGTATGTATGTATGTATGCCAGGGGCCCGTGGTCACCACCAGGCGGCGCCCCGATGCCGGTTTATCCCGTGCGGTTGCCGGTCGGGGCAGGAGCCCGGCCGGGACGCTTGAGGACCGGAGGAGGGCGAGTGCCTCCTCCAGACAGAGTGGGGGCGTCCGTCCTGGTTAGGCAGGGGCCCTCAGGTACAGGGCTTTGAAGCCCAGCCCTGTAGGGACCCGTGGCCACCGCCAGGCGGCGCCCCGGTGCCTGATTATCCCGGGAACCGACACTTCCGCCACACCAGGAAGTGCCGGGGGTAAGACATTGTGTGGCGCCCGGAGAGCTGCCAGGAAGGCAGCCGACACTTCCGCCACGCTGGGCGTGGCCAAGGACGGCGGAAGCACCTGGGGCTCATCCGGGGCATTATTTAGGGGCCCCTCCAGTCATTGGTGGAAGTCGGGAGGCAGAAGGACTGAGCTGGAGAGCGGACAGGAGGTGGCCAGGAAGAAAGGCACAGAGACTGTGGGCCCTGGACTTTGGGGGATTCGGTGCAAGAGGCACTGGGGTTCGTGAGTGCGTGATTATGGACAATGTATGTATGTATGTATGTATGTATGTATGTATGTATGAGTTGATTGATTCGCTGTATGGTTTGTCCTGTGAGTCGGTATCCTTGTTTTTTTGTTTTTCTTCTGCATTTCAATTTCCCCATGGGATTAATAAATCTAATCTAATCTAATCTAATCTAATTAACAACACTTCAAGAACTGAAATTCTGACATCTCATGAGGTTTTGTAGTCACTACAAGGTTCTGTGGACATTATTTTGTAAACTGCTATTAAAAACATGTATTTTTCCTACTTTACTAATATATTTAATTGAATTCTATTATCACCATTATTTTGTAATATGAATAATTTTACTAAACTAGCAAACATGTAATATAAGTCTGTTTGATGAAGATCAAAAATGAAAAAAGCGCCAACTTTTAAAACATTTACCTGAGGTCTCCAGGAGCACATGAATGTTACACCATTTTCTAACTTGCTTGTTTTCTTTTTCTTCGTTGCTAGTTTTGTATTTTAGATTTAATTGTCTGATGTTCCCTTTGTTGTTTTTATTTGTAGACCTCTGCCTGTTCCTTTTTTGTTTTACCTTTTACGTAATTTTGTTCCATCTCCTGGGGTCTCATGTATAAACGGTGCGTACGCACAGAAATGTTGCGTAAGAATGTTTCCACGTTCAAATCATGATGTATAAAACCTAAACTTGCCGTAAAGCCACGCACATTTCCACAGTACGTCTTACCCTGTCGTACACAAGTTTTCCGCTTGGTTTTGCAGATTGGCGGCACCTAGCGTCAAAGCAGTGCTACTGTTCCTGTGTGGTTTATAAATACACTGAAATTAACCACATATTGTTTATTAGTTTAATGCATCTGATTGTAATTAACAGCAACAATATAATGTTCCAGGGAATAGCCATAGTATTTCAAATACCATAACTGCTTTAGCGTTGTTACTCCCACTGCAATTCCTTCTTCCTCTTCCTTTTTCAGCTGCTCCCATTAGGAGTTGCCACAGCAACTCCATATTACTCTCACTGCACCACTAGGAGTATTTATATCACTGTATCTGAGTGGGGAATCACAGCAGCAGCTGATTGGAAAGAGAATTATCGGTATACAGCATCAAGCACACGCTGCCTTAGCCACAGCAAAACGTTTCAAAGCCTTTCCTGTGTGGACCTTGCGGTTCAGAAACAGTTTCATCCCAAGAACTATAAACACACTCAATCAATTGCTCCTTGTAGAACTGTTTGTACTTATAAGTACAATTGCCTCACTGTAAACTTGCACTGCAGTTATAATATTGCAAAACCTGCGCCACTTCATAAAGCGCGTATTTACATATGATGACAATATAATTTTTAAGATGAAATGCAGCAAAATATGTTGATTATATTATACAGATAAAACTAACTTCATTTAAATAATCTGTATTGTTAATAATTAAACATGTGAGGACACAGTGCCGCAGCGCTAGCAAGTTCATGTATTGTTCCTGCCTTTATATTTACTGAGGCTGACGTGACACTGGAAGGGTAGAAGGATAGATTAATTAAACATGTACTATTAAGATATTTCAGTGTTCCTTAAAAGATTTGAAGAATAGTCGTTCTAAGCTTACAGATGGCTAAACGTCTATTACAGAGCTGATTGTGTGGCAATTGGGTATTTGGGGAAAGACAAGTAAGGACAGGAATTGGAGGTTAGTACGTCTGAAAGAGACAGTACTACTGCAATAAATTATTTCATCGAAGGTTGCACATGGCGCAGCAGCATCTTGTGTGAGACATGAACAATCACTGCACCATCGTGTTCCCATGTTTAATAACATGCTTTCATTCCAATCATCATGAAAATGATATGACGTATACATCTCAGTATTTTAATTATTCAGAGAGCTGTAATATCACGAATGTAATGGATTCTGTGTCCTGTTGGAGAAAGAGAAAGAATGGAAGCACGTAGTGATTCATACACATAAAGCACATTGAAGATCAAATACAAAACAAATCATTTAACATGCTACTTTAGTTATGATGGGATTTGAGAAACTAGTAAATTTAGTAGTGGTAAAGCCACTGTGTGTCTATTTTTTTTTGTCTGTACCCTAATAAGCTTTCATATGACACTCAGACGGTGGGCTACAACTCGCCTTTTCACGGCGACTTTGATATGTGACTTCTTTTTTATTTTGGCACTGTGGGACTTTGTAAACTTGAGCTTTCGAGTTTCTCCGACACGCTATGTCACTCGATCAGCTTCCTTTTGTTGTTTATACCACTGTTTAAATCAACAAATAGTATGTTTTTCCTTTGCCTCCACTTGGTATTCGCTGAAATTCTTCTATTTTCCCCCATGCTTTTCCCATTTTCTTTTCACAGAACGCTGAGTTTAAGGGCTATTTATATTGATTTGCATATTCAAAGAGACGTAATTCTGGGAGGAATTGGGGCAGGACAGCAGGCGCGTGCACGAGCATTACTTTTCACACTGACCGGGATTTATGTAGCAGAAGAACGTGGAAGTTGGAGTACGCACAGATTCCTGCATCTGGATTTTTCTGTGCGTAAGCACATTTCGGCTTTTGTGCTTACGTCATGTTATAGTGCGAATTCTATGCATGGCATTATGCATGAGGCCCCTAGTCATTTTCCCTTTAATTTTGTTCCACTGGACATGTTACATGCCCATATCATGAATGATCAGCTTCATTTCCTTTCATTTTCCTTTCCTGTTGAGGTGGGTAGTTTCTAACTATAGTGCATAACTGGTAACCCAAAGGTTTGCTGAAAATGAGGATGGGGTTGTTCATATGCTGTGGCCTCTGCACACTAAATCTGAACCCAAATGAGAATTAATGAGACATTCTGAACCAGTGCCTGAAAAAGACTTGCAGTTTTAAGTTTCTTGACTTTGTTGTTAAAGAATGGCGCCATATTCCTCTAGCAGAATTCCAGATATTAGCACATTCTTTGCCATAATGTCTGCAAGCACTTTGGGTAGTAGAAAGTGGCCCATTACCAAATTAAATAACTTTATACATTTGTTTGAAAGTTTTTGGCACTGTTTGTATGTGCTATAAAAATAAAAGCCATTATTTAGTTGTGTATTCAGAAAATTAAATGGCACCCTGTCAGTCATGCCTTACTCTACTCTGTGTGCGGTATGCTATATAACTAACTGCTCAGTCTGTGACCGCCTCATATGTGTAGTACAGTGAGATTAAGAGGTGTTTGATAGACAGATGATGATCTGACAAGGATGCAATTGTTAAGAGGCTGGCAAGCTAAGGGAAAAGAATCAGTTAATCCAGTTTGAAATCTAGTGAAAATAAGGAGGTGGCCAATATATATGAGTAATCGTCCCAAAAAAACTGTTTTGATAATCATAAAAGAAAAAAAATGAGGGATTACATGCACATAGCTTTCATTCTTAAAAGAGTTAAATGACCAAGCTTCTAATTGAAAAAGCAGGTAGGAATGAAAATTCACATTGACTGTGGTTTAAACGACTGAAGAACAAAGCAATATTTAAATGTTGTAGGATATCTGGACATCAGTGCTTATTAGGCACATGCCTTTATAGCCGCAGAAAATCTGAGATGAATTCAGCAAGGTAATGCTGCAGCGCTTGGCAATTTTCCTAGAACATGATAGTGAGGTCAGTTTACCATCCTAGTCACTGACCTTGAATATCTATGGGATGTCATGGAACAAGATGTTCATATTAGACCTTTGTTAAATTGCAGCATCTTTAGGAGACATTAGCGTTTAAACATGTCAGCATTTTTGTGCTGCGTTTTTAACACCTTACTGAGTTCATTCTTTGATGAATTTCAGCAGTTTCTATGACACATTCAGGGTCCAAATCAACATGTTAAATGTCCCTAATTAAGTGGCTACTTAAGTGCATTTGATCATCCATCCATCCATCCATTATCCAATCTGCTATATCCTAACTACAGGGTCAGTGCAAAATACTAAATGTATTGCTAATAGTTAATCTGTACGTGTAAAATTGACATTGAGTAAGCCTTCTTCGCTTGGTGGTTCTTTTATCGGGAACATGTTGTAAATTTTTGTGCCAGCCAATGTCTCCGTAAGGGAATAAAAGTGGGTAAACCATAGGATCGCAATTCATATTGAGCGAGGAAATGTGTTTACAGGAGTTGCCTATGGGACAGATGCAAATGTCCCTTTCGGCAGGCGGTTTGCCATCTTCTCCGATGAAAATCGCTGCAACATTGGTGTGACATGTCAGGGCATTGTATCGTCATAAATCCTGCCTAGGGTTTTCCTTGAAAAGCATTCGTACAGATGCTGTTGGACTGGACTGAGCGATTTTTTGCATGTGTTTGTATGATTTAGCGAAGGGTTTGATGGTTCTGAGCATGGAATCTAGATGGAGAAGTAAATTTTCGCTGCATGTAGAGTTTGCTTTATTTTGTAAGCATACTTGAGCAGCTTGACGAGAAATCCTGTGTCAGCTGCGTGTGGGACAGGACCAGTTTTGAAGAAGAGCCGCTGGCAGCATGGGGAGGGGTTTGGAAGAGGACAAATAGGAATCGAGAAATGCAGTGTCAGCTGTGTGTGGGCGGGACCGCTTTTGAGGTGGAAGCAGGACGATGTTCCTAGCTTCCTAGCTCTAATGGTATGATTTAGGGTTTTGTAGACAAAGGTTTCCCCTGTTCCTGCAGGACCATCTAAGAAGAAGCATGTTTGTCGCGGATGGGAATCACTGTATGCAGCGTATAAACATGTGTTTGGTGAGGTGTTGGGGGCGGACACATGAGCAGGCAGTGCGCATGCCTTGAGAGCGAGGGTGGGTGTGGGATTACGGTTAGAGTTGGCGGGCGAGGCTCTGTCGTGCATACCCCATGGTCGGGCGACTTGGTTGATTATATATCTAGATGGTTACAAAGCTGTAGTCCTTGCTTCTGAATAATACTGTTAGTTGCTCTAATTTATATTGCTATACTATAATTAGGTCATACTCATTTTGAAAAAAGGCAGGCAGTGTGGCATAGTGGTTAAAACTGTTGGCTTCAGACCCTGAGGTTGTGGATTTAAATCCCAATACTGACACCAATGTGTGACAATAAGCAAGTCATTTCATCTGCTTGTGCTCCAACTGGAAAAACAAAAGAAATATTACTGATCATGTCTCAAATGTTGTAAGACACTTTGGAAAAAAGCAGTCCAATAATGAATAAAATATATGAAGTCTTCAAAGAGATTAAAACAAGACAAGACAAAATATAACCAAATTCTCAATGTTGACTCCTTTTACCTTAGATGTATCTTGTGTCTCATTTTTGTTTAAATCTGTTTCTCCTAAGGAATTTTAGGAGAAACATCTGTGACAAAGTTGATTCTTAAACAAAACATAAATAAGAATCTCTGTGAAGTCTAATGAGCCATTAAAGATTAACCTTTGAGTAGTATAATTGTCTTATGGGCTAAGACCAGTAACTGACGTAGCTACTTTCCTTTAACTCAGTGTCAGTATTTGGATTTATTTAAGAGAAAACACTCCACACAAAATGGTGAATTATAATGAACATGTTAAAATAAAGTTTTGGCAAAAAATGTACATCTTTGAATTTCTGTTTCTTTAAATGTAAATATCATAGTGCAAACCAAGGGAATAAGAAAAGGAAGAAGAAGAAAATGAAAGCTAATTAAAAATTATTTCAATTAGACATAAAGGTAAATTATTGATCTGTGAAACCCAAAGACATTGGGTTTATTAAAGGATGAACTGTCTTTCAACGCAGATGTTTATTATTTTTGTGGTCAAAACTAGAAAGAGGACAAAAATAAAGCTAGGACTGTGAGCTAAAGGTCCAAAGGGGTCAGGTAGGGGGTATGGTATCAAGATACAAAAATATATACAGTATTTGTCAAAGAGTCAGATCAGGCCTGCAAAAGAAAGTAACATTTTTATTTAAAATAGGAGGTCAATAATGGGGGAATTCTCCTCCATTATCTTCACAATGGTCTCCACATTGGCTGGAGAACAGGCCAGGATCCTCAATGATCCAACTTGAAGAGGAATACTTAATGTAACCAGGTCCCAAGTCTCACCTGCTGGCTTATGGGGAGCAGACCCTCAGAATGGAAAACTTGCAACAAAACTATAAGCAAATACCCTTACAGGGAGAGGGTCACCGAAATCCAACACAGTTTGAAATCAAGTCTAAAACCTTTGTTCAAACTAAGAAATAAAATTCTTATTGATTCATGGTAGATTAAATTTCAAAATATAAAACTCTCCTAAACTAAAAAAACATATTCCAAGCACACAAAAAAATTAAACAGACAAACAAATTTCCCAATTTTCAGTATGTGCTGGTAAGATTAGTCATGCTTAATATTCTGAATTCCAAAATAAGAGGCACCTGGTCAGACATAACATTGAGTACATAATTGCAAGATTAGATAGATGACTGAAAGTTGATAAAACAAGAACAATCAGTTTGTGAATAACTGTGATGCACTGCCACAAAAAGGAATATTTCTTTTGTAGTTACAAAAGAGATTGCTTTATTCAACAAAATACCCACTCCTTTGGTCTTCTTACCATAGTGTGACTGAAAACATGGCTAACTCAATTTATTTTCAACTTAGATTGATTCTTGAAATATAACTGGGACTTCTGCAGCAAAATCAACTCTGACTTGAAGGAGATGAGATATGGTAGTACTTTTTTCTTTTGACTTTGTCGTGCCTACAGACCACCTTCCTGGCTCTGGTGAGGTGTGTATTTCCACTCTGGGATAAGAGGGGGTGCTAAGGCTAATATTATCTTCTTCTTCCTCTATAGCCAGGAAAGAATGCTCAACAACAGTACCTAACCCCGGCTCAATGCCCAGAGTTGACCCCGCCCCTTTCTGTTCTAGCCATATAAAGCCGTCCCTCTCCCGGAAGGTGCCGTCAGAAGTTTTATTGACACTTGCCCAGAACAGAGCTCCAAATGCATATTTGCATATTTGACTGGTACCCCAGTCTTTCTTGGTTGTCTCCTGCAGTCTGCTTTCCCGGGCCACACTCACAGTATTTTGTATTCCATCTTGCAAAATTTAATGACTGATTAAAATTACATTGTCTTTGTAATTATAAAGAAAAAAACTTGTATTGATTTTCTTGAAAGAGAAAGAAAAAGTGATAATTTAAAATTTTTATCATTTTAATAGAATTTTGTGTTTCCTCATTTGAACTTTGAATACTACCAGTATTCTTTCAGAATAACAGTGCGGCCACAGAATAAAGAAAATGAAACATATTTTTTCTCCCATCCTTTAAGAAGCCTCTCACACATACTCTCTCTCTTTCTCTCTTGCCCACCCAAACAAGTCTATGATCAAACATCAGAGTCTCCATCCTCTGAAATGCCATAAAGCAAGGCGCACCCAAAAACACATGACGTCCCTTGACAACAGTTAACTGAATGTTTGATGTGATGACCTATGAAGGTCATCATGAGGACACAACCACCCATCAGAGATGCATTGCAATTCTAAATTTAAGAAACTGAGAAAAATATGGTGTAATACTTGTATAATAGGCTTTTGAATTTGTAATATTGTTGATAATTTGTGAAATTCATTTTTAAAATTGTGTAAAGCATTTGGCAGAGTATGTGTATTTTAATATTAACACTATAAATTTACTGCTTTTTCAATTTTAACTTCTGAGTTACATAAATGTAGTATTTTAGTTGAAAGTGCAATAATGTGTATTATCTTTTAAATCTATCACATCACCTTGCCTATAGCAGATTCATTGAAAAATGGAAAAAGAGAAAAAAATGTTAATCTTTTTCCGTAGGTTCTTCCAACCGGAGAAGGAATGAACATAATTGCTGTTCTCATCTCAATTCAATATCTGCAATCAAGTACGCTATTGTGGCTTTATATATCCTTGTCACATTCAGCATCATTGGTTTCCTGATTACAGGTAATTGCTGGAATTTAGTTTCAATCTCTAGAAAGTCAAACCAAATCAAACCTTAATAGGAGTAACTGTTATCTTTTTTTCTTATTTTATTAATTTTATCATTACTTTTTTTTTTTTGCAATTTCCACATGTATTATTTTGTCTGTTTAGGGTGTTTTTGGTAGGACATTTGCTTCTGTCATTGCTTTTTACTTTAGGCTCCATTTTGGCAAAATTATTCTTGTTTTTGTGTTATTACGTGACACCATTTTGTTTTCTGTGGGCAGCAACATTTGGTGCTCCTTTGTATATGAATGTTAACATGGTTGCAATTATACAACAACTGGAACTAATCAATGTATGACATCATTGTTGCAATGATATAAAGGACAGTGTCACGCACATCCAATTGTCCAAAATTAGGGATTCCTTCTATAGTCTCTGCATGTTACTTTGCTTCTTCGTAGTACTTATACTTAAGAAATTTCTAGTAATAAATTTTGACTTTGTTCTGGTTCTGGTTAATAGGATTCAGACTGCGCTTTTGACCTTTACTATTTAATTCCTGGTCCTTTTAATCATCTTTCATGCATTTTATCTGACCTTATTGTGACATAACATTTACATTACAATAACACTCTGAAACTAATACGGGCCTCACACACCAGTATTTAAGTGAGTGAAAACTATTGGTGTTGAATAAACAGAAGAGGAGAGTGTAAACTGTAAACAAATAACTGTTCTGTAAGTGTAAACAAGATTGATTATTGGATCATTAGGATCCTGGCCTCTCTCTATTTGCACCTCTGCTCTTTTACCATCAGAACCTAATCATCCTTCATTAGTGATTGCCTTTAAGCTGCTTCTTTCTAACTCTGAGTTCAAGGAGCAATGGCAGGAGTGGTCATTTGGATTCACTCCTTAGGCAAGCCTAGAATACCATTGGGGTAAATGTGAACTTAATACTATAGTGGCATCCAGGCCTTTCTGCCTCCTAGCGGTTACTGGGATGTAAAAAGATCTCCATGAAAAGTCCAGACAGCCAAAATGTTTGAACCCGTACTGAGTTTAACTTTACAATATCTTAATGAAAAAGAGGAAGCCTTCTCATTTTTAGTTATCAAGATGAGGAATCTCTCAAACCTCAGAGCATGTTCTGTCATATTTGGTGTCTGTTTGTGAGTTACCCTTCTGCATGTACAGCACCACCTTTATATTCTTTTGAAGACATGACACTGGAATGGGGAAGTCATCTTTTATGTCTTTTGAATTTTCTGTTCTGAACTGCCTCCCAGGAACATCTAGTTATTCCTCTAGGTCATGGAGCCGCAATTTTTTTTCCTCAACAATGCAAAGTCAAGCTCCAATGCATGAGCCTCATATTCTTTTCTATTTATTATACAGTCGTTTTTTATGCAACTGCTGTATTATTGTTATTAATTATTATAATTATTTGTAAATTACTTAGGTAGGTTTAACTGTAGTAATTTGACTTTACTTATCATTCATTGAGAGAAGTGACAATGGCAGGTTGAAAACAAGAGACCTGAACATGGTGCCATGTTCTATTGTACTGATGAAAAAGCACTGACTGAGGTGTACTTTGGAGAGTCTGTTCTTGTCCTAGTTTTTTATATTTCTTTCAGTGGAAAAAATATTTTGAGAAGCATCATTGCAGTCACTCTTGAATATTTGAATTAAATAACCAGATTTATGTGGAGCTCACCCACATTAATATCCTTGTGTTGCTCATTAAGCAAAATGGTTTGTGACATTTCTAAGATTTCCAGTTGAAGAAGTACTTCACTTAGGGATGGCGGGAGCCTTTTTATCTCATTAGTCACAGATTTACTGTTATAAAAAGAGAAGGTCAGAAAGTGAAACTCCCCAGCCATTCCTTATCACTTTTTCTATGAATGTGCACATCAAGGAATCAACTCATGCTTTGTTTTTGTTGCAATGTTTCTGCCACTGTCATGCTGCAGAAACTTTCTTTCTTGTAGATTTCATTAAAACATGACCAACTTTAAGAAGAATGTGGAAAGCCTTGTATACTTGTATTTCCAAAACAATGTGCTTTCGAATAACAGTTGAAAATTAAGCCGATACGTGATACATATGTCATTTCTTTTCTGTCATTCAAAACATTTTGGCTCTGCATGCTGCCCAAAAGAGACCAATGTTTATCTTGTAGCTTGCACACATTTTCTGACACTTAGCCTTTGCTAAGCTACCCACATCATTTTGCAGCAACGGTTTCTGAAATTCTGCTGTGAATTTTCACAGCAGGGATGTGAAGAGGTAATAATGTACAAGTCTTATCAATGTATCAATGAAATGTTTTATCCAACACAATTTTGCACACAACATTAACTTATGAATGAAGCATTTAAATGCCATTAGTGCTGGGTTAACAGCAGCTAGTTTGCTTTCCAAGCAATTGTGTTGTCCAACCATGGACAGAACTCCATCAGAGAGAAGAGACATAATCTTGTCAATGTCCAAGGACTTGTTTTCAAAGAACTGGGTCAATCCATCAACATGATTTGTGTGTCAGTATATGGGGAGCAAACAACACAGCTCTTCCTTAAAAGCCCTAACACTAAAAAATCTCACAACCATAGGTAGATGTTCTATATTAGTTTTGTCAAAAGGTGACTCAGTGAGTGTGTTTACATGTACTGTACAGACAAATCCAGGACATGAGGAGTATCCAAAACCTGGGTGCAAGTATGCTTCTGGAATTCTCCTTTGGGAAAAAAGCATAACATTGTAAAAAAAAAAAATAGTGCTAAAACTGATAAAACATCATCAACAACACTGTGAATCTGAAAACAAGCATGGAGCCTGTGTCTCCTGTACAGTGTTGGGAACATTACTTTTAAAAGTAACTTAATTACATTACTCATTTCTTTAAAAAAATAGTATATTACATAGTTACTTATTAGAAAATTGAATGCGTTACAAGCACTGCATTACTTTTGTGTTACTGTTTCTTCTTTTGTATGAAGACCTGCATTTTTGATTCACCATCATTTGTTATTAAATCCTAACCCCATATATGACCCTTCATGTAACTGACCAGAAATGCAGCCAAATGTGATCATTTTCTTGTGTTTTATATATAGGTTTAGTCCTTCATGTGTTATCAAGTTAATAATATCGATCCTCTTTTTACATCCTCAACAATGATTTGAGGTATGAACACTGGCCACTGCGTCATCCAGTCACGCAATTTCAATCTATATAGATGAAAGCCAAATACCACTGACTCACTCATCATGAAATCTCTCGAACCTTGAAGACTTGGGACTTGAAATTTGGAATGTAGGTTACCCTTGGCCCATAGGTGCTCTCTAAGAAACGGTTTTAAAAATATCGTGGTCCAAAAACGAAATTTCTTATATTTTTTTAGACTCGTTTGTATGTCTGTCTGCTTTTCATGAAATAACAACTTAATGGATTTAGGTCTTTTTTTTCTATAATTTGCTTGAACATTCTGTTGATTTTGCAACTTTCTCATCGTGCTAAGTATCATAGTTTGCTTGCGGTACTGATTTATTAGCACAAATCTGAGAGAGACTCATTGGGCTGTGGGGAGGGGGGTGAGGCCCTCCTCACTCACATGTCTGCCTCGGGGGCATAACCTTAACAACACTTAGTTAATGAACGAGAGAAGTACTTAGCGGATTTAGATCTTTTTTTTTTTTTCTTTAATTTGCTTGAACATTCCGGTTGATTTTGTGACTTCTCTCATTGCACTAAGAATCAGAATTCGCTTGCAGGAGCGACTTATTTGTGCTAATCCCAGACAAAGGCTGTGGGCCGAAGGAAGGGGGAAGAGTGATGTCAGGAGTAGAGAGCTGGGCCGGGCCCTCCTCGCTGTCCTGTTTCACTAATACGCAGACAAAGCTGCATGGCATGGCTAGTATATTTATAGCAGATAGCTGGATTAAACTAAACTGACACTCTATTTATAGGTTTTAGTTACAGGATTGCATACAGAACACTCTTTTCTGCTTGGCTGTACGATTGAGCCCTGCTAAATTGTGGCATAGCGGTATTTTTGCAACTACCTTTACACTCAGTGCTGCTGAAATAATAACATCACAGATATTTTAACTTCAATAAAATAAGAATAGGGTGGTCCAGATCTAATTATGCAACTTTTAATGCAATGCAGGAAAAAAATGCAAGACAAAAGAATTGTTCAAAATATCTCGAAAATGAACTTACATTGAATTAATTCACTGATTTTCCATGTAATGTCCCACTTGTCCTCCATTCAGTTGGATACAGGCTCGGAGTAATAAACTTAATAAGATATAGCATAATGAAAATTGCATAATTAGATCTGGACCACCCTGTATTACATTAAGTTACTCATTACTTTTTAAAAAGTAATTAATCTTTGTAATTCACATTGCTTTTAAACTCAGAACTGCTCCTAAGATTGTGTGCTGCTGAGCTGAACCCTATACGTTCAGTTAATCAATATAAATTTAGTGAATTCTGAAATATTGAGACAGTATATTTCAAACAGGAGAAGGAACAGTGCAATCACTCAAGTATTTAATTCAGGAAATGTATCTTTGTGGATGCTTCCACTGTTTTCTACCTATGGCTTCTGAAAGACTGGGTGCTTGTGCTGACTACAAAATCTTTAAGTGTAACTCGGTCAACCAGGGGTGTCCAACTCCAGTCCTGGTGGGCTGCAGTGGCTGTAGATTTCCATTCTAACCATATTGTTAATTAGTGAACCATTTTTGCCGCTGATTAACTTGTTTTGCCTTTGTTTTAGCTGACGTGACTCAGACCCTTAGTTGTTTCTTTTTCCTTAACGAGCAGCCAAACAATTATGAGATCAGTTAACCTGAAAATAAAGAAAGATGAAGGTCTCGGTCATGTTGGTCTGCTGAAGTCACCAATACATCTTGGAAACTTAACAGTCTGCTGTGGCAGAATGAGAGCAGCAACAAGTCATGATATTCAATAACGGTTTTAATTAACAACAAGAATTGGCTTCTCTTTAAGAAACTGGTTGGAGTGAAATTGGCTGGGGTTTGACATTTCAATTTAGATGGTCTTCTATTGGCTCATTTCATATCTTGTTTCTGTTTGGCTACCATTTAATGAAGAAACAAATCAATTCAAAGAACTGAATCTTTAAAAACAGGGCTATTAAAATAAAGGGAAAATGAATGAGTTAGCAGTGAAAACTACTTACTGATTAGGAAAAAGGTTAGAATGACACCATGCAGCCACTGTGGCCCACCAGAACCGGAGTTGGACACCCCTGGTTTACATGGCCACATAATCGGGTTACTCATGGAGAAGTCCAAGTCTGATAATCCATGGTTATCAGAGACCAACAGCTTTGTTTCTTGATTCAGAATGGCATCACTGTAACTAGGTAATATGAATTACTGGAGTGTAATTGATGAGAATTTTTTTTCTATAGATCATAGAACAAAAAGGTCAAACAGTCCTCTGCTAAAATGTCTCCTGTTCTAACTGCAGTATCGCTTGATAATTACTACTTAGCTCAGCAGTTCTCTAACAACCTTTTTTATTTCTTCATGACCTGTAACTTCTTCCACCTTATCAGTGGCATGTTTTTGTTAACTCAACATCTGTGAAAGCTTTTTCAATTTTTCCAAGTTCCACAAGTCACAGCTGCATTCTCTTGTCCAGATGTAGTTTTATGGGTGGTGGTAACAAGATAATCAAGTTTTCAAATTATAATTTTGCAGTCACTGAAGCGGCTATAGCATGTTGTAAAATGTCACTTAGTAGTAACCACATTGCAGGCAGTTATAGTGTGATAGCACAGAAAGATGTCTCTTAACATGTGTATGGTCTGGTAAAATAAAACAAGATTAGTTGGTTCATTCAGAGTTGAATTATCAGTTCTCCATATTAACATTACTGCAGTGGGCTGGCACCCCACCCAGGGATTGTTTCCTGCCTTGCGCCCTGTGTTGGCTGGCATTGGCTCCAGCAGACCCCCGTGACCCTGTAGTTAGGATATAGTGGGTTGGATAATGGATGGATGGATATTAAAATTATGGTACTCTTTTTAGCACAACACTAGTATTTTTATGTAAACAAGACATGCACTTTGCTCATTTATTTTCCAACACCCAATTGCTGCAGTGAATTACCAGCAGGCTACCAATGCTGCTTTGATTCAGTTTTCCTCTTAAATAAGGGTTGCCAACATACATGTACTTTTGCAGGTCTACACAGTAAATTTTGTCAGTGTTAAATTAACTCTTTAAGTGTTAAATTTAACTCTGTCTCAGATTATATTTGGTTTTGCCCTACGGAGTGTTAAAAGTACTCTTTGTATAGTGTTAAATTTTGTGTTAGATTTGTAACACTACACTATACTATCCAACTCCCTTAATCCACCCATCCATCCATTTTCCAACCTGCTGAATCCGAACACAGGGTCACGGGGTCTGCTGGAGCCAATCCCAGCCAGCACAGGGTGCAAGGCAGGAACAAACCCAGGGCAGGGCACCAGCCCACCACAGGGCACACACACACACATCCACACACCAGGGACAATTTGGGATCACCAATGCAACCTGCATGTCTCTGGACTGTGGGAGGAAACCCACGCAGACACGGGGAGAACATGCAAACTCCACGCAGGGAGGACCCAGGGAACGAACTCAGGTCTCTTTACTGCGAGGCAGCAGCCCTTATGTGGAGTCTATTACTCCTAATACCATGTTCAATGGATTTCTCAAAAATATGTTGGGCTGTTAAAGAAACTTTATGTATATTTGGTGCAATTTTACCCTGAAATCTCATTATTTGTTCTGCAAGTTGCCGTGTGATAAGTCTTGCTTGGCAAGAGGCAGTATGAAAACTGTGAATTGGTATCCCTTCCTGAGTATTTTATGCTGAGAGTACGTTTGCAAGCTAAAGATTTGTAATTTTTAAGATCAGACAAAAAAGAATGCTGTATAATTAGTGTTAACAACTCATTGCTTAAGTTGACACAATGCTCATTGTCTGTTCGTTTTTATTTTTTATGGTGAATCACCTACAAACCGTAAACAGTGATAAATTTTACACCACTTAGATTTGTCATCGGAACCATCCGGGACCCTTTTCAAATACGTGGGCTGTTCCAACAGTTAATTTGTGGGTCGAATTCTTGTGTGAACAAAGCCAGGTCTGAAAACCCAACAAAGTCAGCCTGGTAATTTCCCAAGTAGAGGCCTAACATAATTCCAATAATTTTGCAAAGTAGCATACCTATGAACAAAATACACTAATTAGCATCAGCAGCATGGTGATGTTCATGAAGATTAAGCAGTCTTTAGATATTGGGGGCAATGATGAAGGAAAGTCTTGTATAATATTTAGGAGATTGCTCAGGTGGAGACATAGCTTCTTAGAATTTTGTGTATGTTTGAACAATGTATGCAGTACACGTCATCATGACATCCTCATTTACATTTTTGGTAATGACAAATGAAAATTTTGCATGAGCATTTAGCAGAGCTTAATTTTCTTAGGTAACTTTTTATAATTGTCTAGAAATTAAATCGATGTAAAATTAGGGGGCTCCTCTCATTTGAAATCAAAATATGAAAAAAATCAAAAAATTGTTAAGCCTGCATACTACTGATCTGGCCGTTGTGAAGCTGGTGTGTGTGGTGCATAGTACACGTCTTGCGGAAGTGTAGCTTTCAGCTAAACTGCAATAACAAATGTCTTCTTTTCCTTTCTTGTTTTGAGCTTGACTCTGCTTTTTCTCAGTTTCTGAACATTAATCTTGTTTTTATCTCAAATGGGTCCTTGTGATTTAAGTATATTACACAAAATAATAAATACTATAAATACATCCACAAACTCTCCACCATTGCTGTTTGCTAATCTAATTTTCTTTTACATGAAAAAACCCTAAACTAGTGGTTCATTTCATTTTGTGCGTCTTTTTGGATCTTTTATTTGGGATTTCAGCTTTGTGTGTCGATACAATTGATGCAGCAAATTGCTGGATGTCCCCATTACACCTGAATAAGTTAAACCAGTTAAATTCCTGGGTCTTTTAATATTTACTACTTAAGCATATGTAAATATGAGTTTTCCTTCTCAGGTTGTCTATCGAAGGATTTTTTTGGACCTTAAATTTTCAAGCACTAAAAATCTCAAAGTCTAGAAGCATTATTGTGAAATATGAAGAAAAAACATGCACTGGCACTGAGGAAGAATGCTTGCTACGTGGAGGGTTTCAACACGTCAATGGCCATGTTAAATGTTGTGTCTACAAAGTACACAGTTTCTCACTTGCTAGAACGCTCTTTATTTTTTAAGTCTTGAAATCACAACAGCCGAACGTGTGCACTATTCTGACATATGTGCAAACATATACGCGCTCACTTTCCATGCGCACAATTAATTATTATTACAAGCATCGTATTATCCAACATTAATGGCCAAGGCGAGACGTACAGGTTTAGAGGTTGGACTTGTGAAGCAGCTATGAGGTAATACAAAGCAGACAAGCATCCACAATTGAAGAGCGAGAACAGATAGCCTTCTCTTTATACCAAACATACACCATGGTGAGCCACATGATGTTTCCAAAACAAAATAAACCAACGTTTAATGTGTGGTTATGAAACCTCAAGAAAAGAGACATCACTGAACTGAAGGTATGTACAATTAGAGATCTGAAAAAGTTAAGAGGCTGAACATTTGGGTTTATTTAAAGCAACAGGTTAATCAACAATATATACGTTTCCCTAAACACTATGACAATCAATGATTTCAGCTGTGGAAAATATCAGCTAAAGTAGTTATTCATTCACTGCCTGCAAGTAATTGTAGTTGGTCTAAGTATAAATGTGTTCATTTGTTTGCTGAAGCTGTCAAAGTAAAATTAGTTTTCCATAGTTTTGAATTACTGTACTATGAGTTGTCCTTGTGAACATAATTGCTTCTGGGAAGCTTCTGTCTCCTGTAAAGCTTTTTCAGTAAAGTACTTTTTGGAAAGATTTGGTGAGTCAAATTTCTTATGTTTTTAGTCATATTGAATGAAATCCAGTGCGGTCAGTGTTGTTTATAAATCTCCAGTATTTTAATAGTAAATGGACATCTATTAAAAATTGTTTTTTGAAGACCACCACATTACAGTTATACAAAGTTGGGAATATTATAGAATACTTGAAAGACAAAACAAAACATCCTGCTTAAGCACTACACAGTTACATTTTGAAAGGACCATTAAGTCGATTTAGTTAAAGTTCAGTTTAGATAAAGTCAAAAAGGTCTTGGAAACGTTTCGGAAAACATGATTTCACTTCAATGGCAAATTTATACATTTAGAATGAAATCCACAACACAATAAAGTGTGCAGAACTTGAAAGGGTCAGAATAATTTCTTAATCTGTAGTTTGCCCATCATTTACAGACCAACATTTTGAGACTTAATCCATATGAATCCTGAATGGCTGCTAATGCCATCCCATCAGTTAGGTGACCGACCTCACATGTAACTTTACATAAAATAAAACTGCAAATAATTAAATGTATAATGTAGTATCAATTATTATTTACCGTGATTTTATTATGTCAGTCAGTCATTCTCCAACCTGCTATATCCTAACACAGGGTCACGGGGGCCTGCTGGAGCCAAACCCAGCCAGCACAGGGCTCAAGGCAGGAACAAATCCCGGGCAGGGTGCCAGCCCACTGCAGGGCGCACACACACACACCAAGCGCACACTAAGGGCAATTTAGGACCGCCAATGCACCTAACCTGCATGTCTTTGGACTGTGGGAGGAAACCGGAGCACCTGGAGGAAACCCATGCAGACACGGGGAGAACATGCAAACTCCACGCAGGGAGGATCCAGGAAGCAAACCTGGGTCTCCTAACTGCGAGGCAACAGGCAACAATTCATTTCTGTCATATTAGTAACCAGGAATATGCTCTGTACAAAGGATTACAAAAAAAAAAAATTAAGAAAAAGTTAAGAATATAACTCGGCGGCATGATGACACAGTGGTAGCGCTGCTGCCTCGCAGTTAGGAGACCTGGGTTCGCTTCACGGGTCCTCCCTGCGTGGAGTTTGCATGTTCTCCCCATGTCTGCGTGGGTTTCCTCCCACAGTCCAAAGCATGCAGGTTAGGTGCATTGGTGATCCTAAATTGTCCCTCGTGTGTGCTTGGTGTGTGTGTGTGTGCCCTGTGGTGGGCTGGCGTCCCACCCGGGGTTTGTTTCCTGCCTTGCGCCCTGTGTTGGCTGAGACCCCCGTGACCCTGTAGTTAGGATATAGCGGGTTGGATAATGGATGGATGGATGGATAGAATATAACTCAGTTTTCATTTGAGAAGCAATATATTGAAAGTGGGCAGTTGTTATACTCAGAACACTGAATGGCACCATTCCCAGGCCTGTCATTCTGCTGTAGAGTGATAAAAACAAAAAGTAAAAGTAAAATGTACAGCAGCAATGGGTGCCAACCTAAGTCTAAAACCTTAAAATGATCATAATTTGCCACATTTAAAAAAACAAAAACAAAATAAACAAACATAGAATACACCTTAAATCACAGTAATTTCTATGTGGCAAAATAAAATAAATATCTGTTTAAAAACATGATTTTCACATATTAAAAAGTTTTAATATTTTAAATTAGTATGAAATTCCAAAAGAATTCAGACGTATTGTATCAATCTATTAAAATAAATTGATAGTAAATCTATGAAAAAATATTACAAATACATTTATATCTACAAATCACATTCATAATTCTACCTGTTTATTTAGATAAAAACTGATTTTAAACATGTAACACTACTACCAGAAATTTTTAAAATATTCTAGAATGCTCCTTACGTTTTCTGTCCATCGATTTTCCAAACCCACTTAGCTTGCACAGGGCCCACAGTGTTTCTGATGTCTGTGTATGTTTCTGTTTTGCTGTCGAAACAGGGGTCCTACCGCATTAATTTACCTGGGGACCTGTGATCGGGGTAAAGTGGCCATACCTGCACCATGGTATTTATTCTAACATATGTATACTTGCAAAACTATAGTATGATTTTGATATTCTGTTTGGAATTACTTATCTTTTGTGTTAAAGTAGACAAGTTTTAATGTATTACATATTACTTTTTTTATTATGTTTCCCAATTATAACAACACTAAGCTACAGGTCACTGAAACTGATACATGTTCATTTAAAACTTTCTTATTTACAATTAAAGTGCTGCACAACTTTACAAAATGTGCCAGTCTTATGTTTCCTGCTGCCGGATCTTTTAATATTCTATGCATTCTCATCACTGATTTGGAATCTTGTGGCAATGGCCGAGAGTTAACTGAAGTGAAGACAAATTTAAAACTTAGTGTTTCCTAAACTGCAATACATAAATTCATTAGTAAAAATACTCTCTATGGTCTGGCAAAAATGTTTGGGTGATGGTAAGATCACTTAAGCGATGTTTTTACGAGTTATCTACATTCAAGGAGTCAGATGAGGTGGCTCGGGCATCTAATCAGGATGCCTCCTGGATGCCTCCCTGGTGAGGTGTTCCGGGCACGTCCAACCAGGAGGAGGCCCCGGGGAAGACCCAGGACACGCTGGAGGGACTATGTCTCCCGGCTGGCATGGGAACGCCTTGGGATTCTCCCAGAAGAGCTGGAAGAAGTGGCCGGGAGAGGGAAGTCTGGGCCTCTGCTTGCTGCTGCCCCGCGACCCGACCTCGGATAAGCGGAAGAGGATGGATGGATGGTATTGATTTAAAATATTACTTTTTAACATGTGAAACCCATGATTTATATAGACATTTAACTTGAGAATCTGTGATTAACAATCTTCAGCCTCTTAATGCTGTAATAAAAACGACTGTCATTTTAGGGATATTTTATGTTTTTTGAATATGGTAAATGATTGTAATTTTAAGGTTTTTGGTTGGCACCATCTGCTGCTGTTCTTTTTAATAATATTTTAACAATTGTTTTTACAGTTTATCATTTTTATGTTTATTTTTTGAATAGTTTTTATTATATAAAACTACCTGAATTGCCAAATAAAACTACATGTATAAGTAAAACTGGTATGATTAATTAAAAAGTGGATATCTTTGTTTTGTATAGTGACAAATAAAATCTGTTAAATGACAAAGAAAATGTTAAATTGCAGTTCAACACTGTTTTTATACAAGAAAATATGAGTTATTTGGAATAACATTAAAATACTGTGAAATTTGACAATTGTTTCTGTAACAATTAACAATGTATTTTTTTATACAGGGTAGGAAAAAGGTTACAATCATGTAAAATCATTCTTACTTTTACATCTGATAAAATGGCTACGATCATTGATTGAAAAGTGATGAAGATATCACATTGTAAACATCGCGATGGGGAAATATGGGAGTGTATGGGCATTTATGCTGTATATACAATATATCTATTTTTGAATACACTGATTGGGCAGAGATCAGAATAAAGAATATGAATTAGGTCTCATCATGTGCTGTTTCTATTTACTGGCTTGTGCGTTTACACGAGTGGAGCAGCTTATTTTCAATATTGTCATGTCATGTCATTTTTCCACCCATTTAATCCAGACCAGGGCTGCAGGAGCCTATCCCAGCTAGTATAGGGCACAAGGCAAGAACAGACCCTGGATGGGGCATCTGTCCATCGCAGGGTGAACACACACACTGGGGCCAATTTAGCAACACCAGTTTGCCTAACCTACATGTCTTCAAACAGTGGAAGGCAACCAAATCACCCATAATATATTCATGCTAACACGGGGAGAACTTCCAAACTCCACACAGGGACGGCCCAAAATGTGAAATTCTGGTCTCTTTCCTGTGAGGCAGCAGCGCTACCACTGCACCACTGTGCTGCCGCAGTTTTAGTCTTCAAATTAATTGTTACCGTTTCTTTAAGAGAGTGCACCAGTTCTCATTTCACCAGATGTCTGTTTTTAGTTATGCAATGCTAGTATAAATCCCTAAGCTTAATTTTGCATAGGAAATTGTCTTTTTCTAAAGCAAAAGTCACATTTTATTAAAGAAAGAGAAACATGAGATACTAGAAGTGTCAAGCACATCACCTTTTAAGCTACTTATTGAAAAAGTGCAAAAGGCAGTTTCTGCATTTGATATATATATTTAATGTGAGGAGTGCATTAAAATGCATAAAATGCTCTCAACAAATTTAGTGTGACTACATTTATACTGTATATTCAAAATCCTTTACTATTAAAATCACTAAGCTACTTTCAAGCATCCTAATTCAACCGCAAGGAAAATATTGCTAAATCCACTCTTCCTTTACTAAATTGATTTTAATTAAATCCCAATGGTCATTAATACAAACAATATTCATTTAATTTTCCTTTTACTAATGCGAGATAATAAGTGAAAGGGACAGCCATGAGCTTAAGTGAAACACACGGTGCATTGTAGTAAAAGAGCCGTTGCCATGCACTGTATGTGTTTATTAAAAGAAAACCAGGGAAGCTGAAATGTTCAGTAGGTGCAGAAGTGAAGCATACAGCATGCGGTTATTACAGTGTGGCTGCTACATATTCACCAGAAGAAAAATAAAAGTGAAGCACACAGCTAGTGGGGATTTCTGCACTGCTCTAAATTACTAGAAAGTGAAGCAGATTGTTTTTAGAAAACCGTGCTTATATTACCTTTAGCAGGGCTTATTTAACCGCTTTCTTGTTTTCATTTTCTGTTGGATTCAGAGTCTCTTCCTGATTTCTGTTGCTTTACAGACAGATATGTTTCTGTATAAATTAGCTAAATAATCAACATACAGTAGTCCTCATGTATTTTATTTGATATGTGGGTTGTCCATTCGGTCTGGTGTAATAATGTACACCCAATCCCTTTCCCTCATGGTGGCCTTTTCGTCTTCAGGTAGAGCCATCTCGTTTCACCACTTCTTCTAGGCTTCATTCATCAAACTGATCACTCTTATAGTTGAAGTGTTTTGCTCTGAAAATGCAGTGGTGGCTGCTACCACATTGGCCTAGTTTATTGACTCTAGCCTGGTGGTGTCTGGGCTTTAGCTTCCCAATATTTCACGTGGATTGATTATTATTTTCACTCATCCATTGCCCACCATTCAAAGTTTTCACTGATTAGCATTACAGCTATTAATCCTAGAGCGGGTGCAAGAAAGTCACTACCATGCCCCTCTTGGTGACATATATTACTGGACAACAGAATAGGTCCATAGTACCAATTTTCTTATTTTTAGAACCTTATTTGGTATTTCTGTTATCATTTTTGATTTTTTTTACCCTTTTTCTACATGATTTGTATATTAATTTTTTTTTTCTTCTTAACCATAACAACCAGTTGAATACAAAGGCACTTTTCCTTTTATAAAGGTAGATTGTGTTTTATACCATGAGAGAGTTGGTACAGGATGGCCCTAGTGCCTGGTTTACATAGAACATTAAAATGTATTAAAAAAGAGCAATTATCATGCTATTTCAAGGTTTTCATTAAGTTTGTACAAGGTGGTCCAGATCTAATTATGCAATTATGAAAAAGCGAACACATCGCACCCGCTGTTCGACTGACAACTGTCTCCCTGCCATTTTGGAATGCAGGGCAGGTACTGCCATCTATCGGCAATAAAAATATTTTTTTGTGAATTCTCTATGTAATAAACTTAATCAGTTCAATAGTGTAATAAAAATTGCGTAATTAGATCTGTACCACCCTATATAGTCAGCTGATGGCTAAGTTGTTCTAATATTTCTTTTCAAACATATCAGATACACAAAAACCTCATGGACACTATGACTCTTTGATTATATGATTCACTGTTTAACTGAAATAATTCGGTGGGTTCAACTTTATTAATACCTTTGAGAAATTTATAGATCTGGATTAGTTCCCCACGTATCCTTCTCTGTCCAAAATTCTGTCATGTTGGTTCCTTTAATCTTTCAGATTAGGACAAGCCTTTTGGTCTAAAGAAGCTTCTAATTACGTCTTTTTGTAACACTATGATCAGAACTGATCACATTACTGCAAAAGTGGACTCTTTAGACATAGTAGAGTTTCAGTGAAATATCATAATAATTTACATCAATATTTCATGATTAAAATGTTTTCAAAGTGCCCAAACATTGCATTAGCCTTGAAATGTGTTTATATGCATGGGTTGAATAATGAAAATATGACATTTAAAATCTGAATCCTGAATCAGAATTTGCTTTCTATAAGGTAGTGTCACCTTTTTGTATTCCTAGTTATTTGCTAGAGTAAAATTATGAAAGAAAATCTTTAACCATGACCTGGATGCAAATTCAGGAAAGGGTACTGTACAGTCTAGTGCTGGATGAAAGCAAAGAATGATAGGGAATATCAAATTAATGAAAGACTACTAGACATTAGTGTTTTGATAATAATAAAAAGTGACTTGTGTGTTCTGCTTTTAATTTAAGAGCATCCATAACTCGTTTTCATCCT
Organism: Polypterus senegalus; assembly: GCF_016835505.1. Taxonomy (NCBI): domain Eukaryota; kingdom Metazoa; phylum Chordata; class Cladistia; order Polypteriformes; family Polypteridae; genus Polypterus; species Polypterus senegalus. Next base: position 217,360,553 of record NC_053156.1, read on the forward strand.
TGAATTTACTGCCACTGTTTCTTTCATCCATGTGACATTTATTCTAAAATAGGGAAATGGGTGTCAAACATGTGATCAGTGCCAACCATGAAAATCTATGCAATTTTAACATTTTTTTTTCAATATGCTTCTTTGTCCTTGAATTGATACCTATTAAAGGATGCTTTTTTGACTAGAGGAGGTCGTGGTTTTTATTTTTAACCCAAAATGTTGTCTTCTTGCTGCTAGAGGCCCCAGCTGACTTTGAACATTTTCATCCAAATTTAGTACTTTTGCCTGAAAAAGTGCCTGACCCAAGAGTCACATAAAGAATGATTTATTTTATAATAATTTATCCATAAAATGGTTCAAGACAGAGATCTGCTGTATATTTATGTTTACATATGTATTGAGAAGAGTTTGATTTCAGGTGTTAGCTATTGTAGGTAGCTCATGGGATGGATGGGCATCCCGGCAAGGAGATGGAAAGATCGCTTACCTGTGTGGAAATACCCGAGTGGACAGAAAGGCATCCCGGCAGAGAGAAGAAAGGATGTCATACCTGGAAAAAGCTCCCCAAATGCATGAATGAACATCCCAACATATTTAGAAGGTGGTTCCTTACCCAGATGGGAAGCCTCAGATGAAGGGACAGACTTCCCTACCAAAACTATGTGTAGCACCATCCCTGGCCAGGACAGAACGGGAGGTGAGGGAAAGACTGTCTATGGGGGATGTTTATTCCTCCCATTCGCTAGATGACAGCATCCCTCGATATTGGCACCCATTTGTGAACCAGCAGGAAATGCCAGGAATTGCAGTCTGTGGATGTTGCAAGAGGGCACTGCAGGGACAGGTAGTCCCTGTTATGTGGAACTTCCATGTAACCCTGAAGAACTTCCAACAGGCAACAGTTCTGGCACTGGAAGTACCCCTGGGTCCTCGATAAAAGCACCGTTCTGCCTTGTCCAGGTGAGTTGGAGCTGGGAGGAAGGAAGGCAACACTCGACTGGAGGAAAGCAGTGCCATGATGAGAGAGAGAGAGGATGGAAAGACGACTTGTGTTTTTTGCTTGTGTATTAAACATCCTTTATTTGATCCTGGGACTGTCTTGGTGTGTTCTTGTTTGGTGTTTGGGCTGTCTGACGCCCCCTTGCCTTCACACTATTTAATCAAGAAATTAATTACTAAATATCAGTGTCAGTCACTTTATGCATTAGTTATTAACCTAGAGCTTTTTGAACGTTTCCAAGACAGCTTTATACAGCAAATTCAAGTGTTAAAAAAGGGAAATCTGAATTTATTCTAAACTTGTACAGTGCCTATAAAGAGTATTCTCTCCCTTGGAACTTTTCATATTTTATTGTAATACAGTATTGAATCACAATGGATTTAATCTGACATTTTTGTCACTGATCAAGAGAAAAAGTCTTGTTAATGTCAAAGTGAAAACAGATCTCAGCAAATTGATCTAAATTAATTACAAATATAGAACGCAATACAGTAGAACTTCCGTATCCACAGGTGTTCCTTCTGAAGACCTACCACTGATGCCTGAGACCGCGGATGGCAGAGAAGCCTATATATAAGTTGTTTTTCATTTACATACATACCTATGACAAAGTTAAATTGATACATTATGTGCAATAAAACATCTTTCTCTTGTGAATGAATGTTATTCTGATATTTTTGTTTAATCTTAAAGAGACGAGAGAGCAATGAAAAATGTCTTGTACACACATTTTTACATTTCTTCCTTAAAAAAGTATTGTGGGTACGCACCGCCTTCTCTGTTCTTCGTTGTTTTCAGTGATGGGATGCACTTAAGGCTTCTCTTAGGCTTTAAAGAACTACCAGCATCCCTATATATATATATATAACAAAAACATGGAATAGTCAAAGGTGATTGTCTTGAAGACCATATAGACCATGAGGTTTGCAGGACAAAATAGCTCTGTGAGATAACAGGGAGCCAGACTGTGCAGAACTTTGTAAACTAAGAGCAAAATCTTAAACTGAATTCTGTACCCCACAGGAAGCAAAAGGAGCATGGCTGAAAACAATGCCTCTTCTTAGTAGCAGTGAGCATCCTAGCAGCTGTGTTCTGCACTTTCATAACTGCCATAATGCAGACAGATTAACATTTAACTAAAGTTCATTGTAATAATCTGAAAGTAATAACGGCATGAATGTCTCTTAGTCCTGCAAAGAGAGCGATGACTTCTACTTAGAAATTATGATAATAAAAACTGTTTGTTTATCTGACTGACAAATTTGAGCTCCAATTCAAGAAAAAAAAACAGACTCTTAACAGCCGAGTTGGGTATGATACTTACAACGCCTAAATATACATTTTTGACTTTATCAATATTCCCAAAACAATCAGCTCACTTTTGTGTTCATTAAGCTGAAGAAAGCTCTCTGCCATTAGGCTTTGATCTCATTAAAACACTCAGTAACCGACTGAGTAAATGTTCATTTTTTTAACAGTTGCTTTGCCACTCTAACATAAAGCTCCGACTGGTGAAGAACCTGGGCATCAGCTATTGTGTTCACAGTCTATCTAACCTTAGTCTCTGTAGCTTGTAACTTCAGCAAAGTTATCTTAGATCTCCTGCTGGCCTCTCTCATCTTTTTGTATGATCATTTGTATTTTGTGGATGACCTGCTCTACACAATTTAAAACCTCTGCCATATTCTTTCTATTTCTTAATAATTGATTTAACTGGGCTTTAAGGGATATTCAGCAGCTTTGATATTTTCTTGTCTCCATTCCCTGACTTGTGATTTTCAAGCACCATTTTATAAAGTTCATTGCACTGTTGTTTTGCTATCATTGTGTAAGTTTGGTCACTATACTGACTGACTGACTACAAGTTGGACCTCCCAGATAAGGTGCATTTATACTACAATCAAGTGAAACCCCTTGACTACAAAGAGGTCATCTCGATTGAACTAATTTTGCGACACCTAAAACCAACTGACTGCAAAAGTGATGATTTAGGTGTTTAATTCAGTTGTCACGCATCATGGGTGCCTGAGAATCTCACTATTGGACTCTGTTGATGCTTGCAATACCACTCCCGGGTAAGAGGGGGTGCCAATGCGATCGGTATCATCTCTTTTTCCCTTTGCAGTGCCAAGAAACCGCCCAGTTAGGAAAACTTAGCCCCTCCCAGAAACTGTAACCCTTGCAGTCCCACCCTATAGGTACCAACATCCCCAGAAGGAATGGGATCAGATGACAAGCAGTCCTCCTGCATATCGGACAGTCCTGAATTTGACCAGATTGATAGAGTCTGAAAAGTATAAAAGCTGAGTAGGGTAATAAGTCAGTTAGCATGCCTCTTTACTGTTCTTGTGCCACCGAGTGCCTATTTTAGTTATTTTGTTTGGACTTTGACATTAAATGGGGTGGCTTGGTTGGCCTCCCACCTTTTCATTTTTTTTTTTGCCCCTTCACACAGTATAAATGGGTGAATCCTTTATGTGATCAATTATTTTGTGTTTTACATTTGTAATTAAGTTAGATAATTTTGCAGAAATCTGGTTTCACTTTGACTTTATAGAGTCTTTTTTCATTTGAACAATATCATAAAATCCAAATTAAATCCACTGTGATTCAATTAACATAAAGTATGAAAACTTCCAAGGGGTAAATACTTTTTATAGGCACTGCATATGCCATGTTTTGCAGTGTAGTCAAATTTAATATATACAGTAAGCAACAATATATATTTAATTTTTTTAATCATTCTCATATATCAGTTCTGCAGGATTTTCCAGGTAATACCAAATAGCTCAGGTGGTGTAGATACCAGACGTGACAGTATCCTTGGTGAAATCTGGGGGAAACGATTAGTGATCTTTCTAATACCAAAACTTGAGACGTGTCTAGTTTTGGAAAATTGCCTCTCCTGTTGATATACCAATAGACCCTAGCCTGGCAAAACAGTGCTATGGGTACAACAAGTAGGAAAAAGGATAAACACTAAGAGCTTGATCTGAAATTGTCTGTGGAAAAGTGCCCACTACAAGAATAGTACATGGAAGTAGCTGTCTGGGAGCAGTGGGTTTCTCGTAATATGTTTATGTGGCAAACTCATATTGTTCCAGTAAAACAGGTCAACAACAAAAAAGAGATATCAGACTTTTAGAAATGGGGATCCACAGACATCCCAATGTGGATGAGCTTTATTTTAAGTAAGCAGAGCACAAAAATGTTAGGAAAGATAAAATGGAGACAATAAGGATTACCCCTGACCACAATCTGCAAAGCAGTGACCATCCATGAAGGATGGGGGGAGTCCTGTGTTTCATATTAAGCAAAAGTTTGGGGCAGGACAGCAGGAGTAAAGGGAGATCTGGTGCAGCAAAAGGGCACTCAATGGAGAGGGATTCATGACCTATTAGGACGCATTCCTGCACCTGCAATAGGTTTCATAAAGGTCCCTGAAACAGGTCCAAAATGGAGGATAATGATACCTTCTAGCCAAAATCTCTTCGAAGTTAGAGTCAGGAGGAGAGAAACATTACAACAGAGCACAGAGCCTACTGTAGTGCTGTTAAGTCCCAGTCTTGGTCTGATCTCTGTCTGGGTGGAGTCTACATGTTCTGTCTCCTTCTTTGTGAGCTTTGCTGCCTGCTACAGACATATGTTGTAGATACATCCTGGAACTCTGTACTGGCCAGATATGGGTGTGTTAGTGGATGTGTCTGGTAATAAATTGCTTCCTGATTCTGTGGCAACAACACCAATAATCCCATTCTACTACAGTATTGTAGATCACCATTTTACATTTTTTTAAGCCCCATTGAGCCTGAGTGATTGTGAAATGCTGTTGTGAAGAAAAAAGCCTGCCGAGTGAAAAAAATAAGAGGAGCAGCCTAGCCAGGGTGTACATGCACACTCATGAAAGTCTTGCTAAAATCTAGGACAGGTCTGTTGTTCTGATCTCTAAATGAGACCACCCTCAGTCACTACTTATTTAAATGTATTATTGTCAAAGTTTTCTATATAGTGCCTTTGGGATCTATTTCTCTGTGTTAAATATATTCTGAGATTTTTTCAAATTAGAAGGACAGAATTTTCAGGCTAGAGTAATTACATATTGCATGCTGATTAGTTCATGACATTAAGAATTTCAGCAGTACTCAAGACAATAATGACCCCTTAAGCCTGTATTTGTTACAAATGTAACACATACAGATTCAGGGACCTGATTACAGTCACATGTGGGAATTGAACTGGCAACCTTAGACATTAAAGTCACATGTCTTGGCCACCACACCGCATTACCTGCTTATATCTGTTTTTACCATATAAAGATAGAGTGAGGCGGGAGGCCAAGTGCTCCTTGGCAGCGACATTGTCTAGTGCATTAGCGTGCTGTTGAGTGATCCCAATGAGACAGCGCTTAGTACGTTTAGCTCTGAAATTCCTTACTACAGCTGCCTAATTTGATAGAACAACCTGTCCCACGTTGGATTAGGGTGTTACGATTTATCTGTAGTCACATGAATCACTCTGTGTAGAGGGGGAGTCTAACTGTGTAACGTCTGCCCTGATGATAATGTAGGTTTGTTAAAGTTAAGAAGTTATACATTTGGGCCATATTTATCTGACTGACCATGGAAGCGCTTACACTTCCAGGGTTGATTCCTGCCATGCACCCAAAAGTGTTGTATAGTGTAAATAATGTGACAATACGTCATTGCTTCAATACTTCATACTCCATTGCTGTATTTGAGTATATTTTGAGAATATTTCTACTTGAGTATAACATTTTATGTCTACTGTTACTTTTACTTCACTACATTTTTAAATGTAAATGGTTAATTTTACTGTGATATATGTAGGTAGCTGTGGTGGGCTGGCGCCCTGCCCGGGGTTTGTTTCCTGCCTTGCGACCTGTGTTGGCTGGGATTGGCTCCAGCAGACCCCCGTGACCCTGTAGTTAGGATGTAGCGGGTTGAATAATGGATGGATGGATATGTAGGTAGATACATTTGTTCTTGCAATATTAAACCTGAAAATGAAAGGGTCACATAAATATTAAGAATCTTTTACTTATTTAGGCATCTATAATATTGGTTTCCCCAACATCTTCCATATATATTCGGTATGCAAAGAATCAGGAGCAATTTTCAAATGTGTGTCACTTTCGCTAACACTTGATCTACGCAGTCTCTCAAAGTACACCATACTGTGGCCTGCAGAACATGGTGGGGCTGGATGCTTGGGATGAGGTTGGACATAGGAGACACACAATCCCAGACTCAGAGGTTTCCACTGCTGATGCTGCTGCATTCAGATAGTACCCTCAATGGCAGATTGCCGAGCATTGCTGGGTTCAGAGAAGTGTGTTTGTGTGTTCATGTGCAGTGTTTCACTCACCTTGTCACGTGTTTTGCTCACTTGTCTTCCTGCATTATGCTGGACAATAGGCTCCAAAATAGATCATGAAAAAGGTTGGAGAAGCCCAATAAACACAGAAAGACCATTCCTTTCAATGTGAAACTAGATGTGATAAAGTCTAGGTGAAATACTTTTTTGAACATTAATTAACAAAGGGCAATGACTATTATTATTATTAAACTAAATTTGTCAATTTTCATGTACTGCAGTGTTATGAGGGTCATTTTTGGGGCCCAGAGTTGCTTAAAAATGTTTTTCATTTAAATTAATTGTAATTAGGTGTTCACATTCCAAAAATCATTTTAAGTAGGTATTTTCAAGAATGTCTTAGCTCAGATTAGCTCCTTTATGCCTCTCCTATTAGCACCTACCCCTCTGAATTAAGATGTTATCATTAAGATGTCTGCTCACACAGAATGTCACTGCTTCAAATTGCAGGTTCTTAGCACATGCTTTAGTGATAGTAATACAATTCACATGCAAAACGAAGGTAGACTTAATTATTTTAAGTTTGTAAGACCTTTTTCTTTACTACATATAAAATACTGAGAGATCCCACATTCACTTGTATTTGATATTTAAGTACAATTAATAGCAGATACTTTAAAACTTCAACTTGCTTACACTTGAGCCGTTTGCTTACACTTGAGCCACTTTTCAGAAAAGTAAATTGACTTTTGTTCAAGTATGGCTGTTGGGTATGGCACCCAAAGTCAATGTGGTAGATTTTGTGTCCTTTATAGCCCTATAACTGAATTGCACAGGTGCAGTGAATGGACAGATGTATTCCATAGACATGTTTACATTATTTGAATTTCTTTATTCTTCTGTACTTAACTTTTTTCTTTGCATATCTCTCATATTTTTCCTGGGTAGTTAAAAAGGTGCATGAAAGGAAACTGGATCCTACTGAAATGAGGATGCAGAGATGAATTTGGGAAGTAACAAAGCTTGATAAGATCAGGAAAGAGAGAATCGGAGGTACATTTAAAGTTGGGGAAATCATAAATATTAGGAAAGAAGGTTGAAGTGGTACAGACATGTCATGAGAAAAGAGTTAAAAAATGTAGGGAGTAGAATCATGGATATGGAGGTGACACGATGGAGTAGAAGTGGATGGCCAAGGAGAAAGGATGGGCTGTGTAAAGAGAAAGTGATGTCAGGTGAGAAAATGTACAACAGAAGAGAATCGAGAAGGTTGGTCAAATACCAACATGAAGTTAGAAAAGCTTTAGAAAAAGAAGTACTTAATATTATTGTCTATAAATCTATTTCTATGTAGTATTTATTTTCATTCAGAGTGCCTGCAAACATACCAGATTAGACATGGAAGTCTAAGCCTGTGTTTCATTGCCTAGCTGGTCCAATTTTACAAAGCCTGTTTAGACAAATCTGTTAATATCCGTCCATTTAGCGAACTTGTGTACTGCACTGGCCTTCCATCCAGTAAGTGGTCCTTCTTATAGCCCAGTGCTATCAGGATGGTTTATGGTTTACCACAACCCAGGCCTGGACATTTGGTTTGGGAAGTATAACAGGAAGAGTTACAGTTTTGATTGAGAATAGTTTGGGTAACTGGGGGAAGGAAAACACATTTTCTTTTGTTTTCTAAAGTTAAAGCAAAGGCTTGTCCTGAAGCGCTTTGCCAGCTAGTCACCATGGTTGTGTCTCATTTGCAACCAACTGCAGACACCCCTGCTATTACACATCAGCTGTTGCTGATTTGAACGCTGCTTTGACAAACCTTATTATGATCTCTTTGACTTACGGCAACATTTGACATATGCAAAAAGAACAAAACTGTTTTGTGAAACAAGAATTACTTTATGGTTTTCATTAAATTTGACAGTAAGAAAGTCATACAGGGGTATTTTTAAAATTGGGTACATTCCAATGTGCATTTTTATTAGTGAGTGAACGAAATGGACGGCTAAGACTCCTAGATACTCATAAATTATTCATTCATTTAAAATCAGATTTGGGATTCCATTGCAAAATCCAAATTATGTCATCTGAATATTAATTACAATGTGTCTCTTTTCATTTTATCCTTATTATACTGTGGGTTTGATAATGGATGAACGGACATTCTGAGGTAGCTTACACACTTCCACATAATTAAGTCCACATACATGCATTCATTAAACTCAAAAGTCATCAGAAGAATAGTAAAACAATGAGCAAAAGTAAAATTACATCTGTGACTGACCATCTCCAAAACTTTTATATTTTCTTTCCTTTCTAAAGAAGCTGCACAAAACTTACCATAAATAATCAATCATACTTAACAATTATTAAAACAACAACAGCTTTCTTACAGAGTGCTTTATAAACAGAGAAATATTTTATAGAGAGGTATGCTTCAATATGGAGGGCTTCAGCCTCTGAAGATATTGAACAGGAAGGTTTTTTGGATTACTCCACTGTTTCCGGAAGATGTGGCAGCTCTTATTGCATTTATTTTTTCTATTTAGGTAGTGCAGGGCATCTTGTCCAATTATGTTCAGCTCTTTTGATATATTTTATACAATGTGATTGCGCAGACCAATCATTAAAGTCAACTGTTATTTTTCAGGAATGATGCAATTGCAATTGACAGCATAGCCTTACAACAGAAATGTAGAAAAGTCTCAAAATAACAAATGACATTCTGTAGAGTGTAGAGCACGAGGGAACACACAAGTCCAAAATAAATGTAAGGCTACCAAGCAAGTTGTCCCATTTAATAATGGTGCTGGCAAAGCAAATGAAATGCATGACAGTGCAATAAAGAAACAAATATTAGGCTGAAGTGTCTCCACATATATGATTAAGTAGCTCTGAAGGGTGGTCAGTGCTCCGTCCAGTGGTCTGCTCTTCCCAACACCTTCTGGAAGTGTCTCTGTCTTATAGTCCTTGAACCAAAATCAGCACAGTCAGTTTCCCTCATTGGGTGTCTTTTCAGAGCTGTGGGTGGACCAGAGACAATACTGTCTGATGCATGCATGATAACAGTAATTAACCAAAGTATACTGTATTTAAGGCTGCAACTGAAATTTATGATAAAAATGAATCATAGTTATTAAAGATTATTACTTGTTATTTGATTAAATGAGTTTATGTAAGGGAAGAAAAATGAAGCAGTGGTATGCTCATCTGCCTCACAGCTCCAGGACACTGAGTTCAATTCCTGGTCTAGTCATAGCTTGTGTGCAATTTATATGTCCTTCTCTATTTTTTGTGGGTTTTTCTCTAGGTAATCGTGGGCTCCTTCCACATCCTAAAGATATGAACATGAGGGTAAACAGAGATTCTAAATTGGTCTCACCCAGAGTAGACTGAGAAAGTATTCATACTCTATACTATGACAATTGAGATTTGCCTCAGGTGCATCCCAAGCACAGATCTGGTGAAGGCTGCAAAATTTCCTGCAGCATTAAAGGTTCTCAAGAACACAGTTACCTTCATAATTCTTAATTGGATGAAATTTGAAGCAGCCATGGCTTTTACTAGAACTGGCCACCAGGCCATACTGAATAATCATGAGAGAAATTGTCATGATAAGAGATGTGACCAAGAATCAAATAGTCACAAATGGCTGATCTACACAGAACATGAAGATGGGAGGAAGCTTCCAGATAGATAGCCATCAAGTCAACACTCCACTAATCTGGGCTTTGTGACAGAGTGTCCAGAAAGAAGTCCCTTGTCAGTATAAGACACATGGAAGTCTATTTGGAGGTTGCAACACAGCACTAAAGGGCTCTCGGACTATGAGAAACAAGATTCTCTGGTCTGATGAAAACAAGATTAGCTTTTTGTCTTGAGGAAGTCAGGCACCACGTGTCAACTGTGTAATACCATTCCAGGTGTGCAAAGCTTGTCATGTCATACCCAAGAAGCCTCCTGGCTCTAATCTCTGCCAAAGGTGCTTCAATGGATCTGAATACTTGTGTCAATGTGAAAATTCAATTTTTATATTTTTAATTAAAATTGCAAAAACTTCTAAAATCCTATTTTGCTTTGTCTGCTTCATGGTGAAAGGGTCAAAGAAATAGCACACTTCCTTGGAGTTTCCAAAAGAATGATCAAGCAAAGAATGTGAACATTTTTGAAAATTAAATTTGAAATGGGGTTATTTCCTTTTAATTCTCATTTTTGTATCATTTTTGTATGCAGACACAAGATCCTGCTTATTTTTGTTTTGCTATTCAGCTAACATCCCACTAAATTTGATTTGTATTAAAAATTAGGTATTGATGCCACATTTTAAATAGTAATTCACCCTGTATTTTGTCCCTATTTATTCAAAATTACTTTTTGAAACTGAGGTTTGCAGGAGGTCTCAAACCTGTCCTGGTAGCATTTTCCGTAAGATAGGAACCAGCCCTGGAGAAGGTGCCAGTCCAGAAAATGGTCAACTCATGTACTCCCAAACTCACACAGGGCCACTTTGGAGTCGCAGTTAAGCTAACGTGAGTGCATTTGAGGATGTGGGGAAAGCCCATAGAGACACGAGGAGAACATGAAAGGTCAATATGGATAGTAGCTGGGCACAGAATTCATATATGGGATGAAGGATCCATTAGGCAACACCTTATATTAAGCTTATTTTAATTCAAACTATAAAAGATTTAAATTTACATTTTTTTAAGCTCCAGTTTGATTAGATTCAAACTGAATACTGTATATGGTGATCACAATCTGATTCCAAATATAATATAGAATATTCCTATTCCAAGATTATCATTAGCATTAATTTTATGACTAATACCTGGTAAATTTTATTCAGACCCTACTTTTGGTTTTCCCATCCAGTATTAAACTGTTTTTTGTCCTTGCTAAATGAATCCAAAATCTTTATTGCCAGAAATGTCTAATGTAAAAAAAATATTGTAATACAGTACACATATCAATATATCGTAAAAGTGTAACATCCACCCAGAAAAAATTACTACTATAAAATAGTGGTTCTACACAGAGATGATATTTTAGAATCAAGTTAATGCAATATAAAGTTCAGTTTTGGCTTGTGGCACTTTCTCCTTTCTTTCTGAATGCTGTGAATAATTACAATTTCAACAGAGATTACTTTGCAAAATTATTAAAAAATATTTTATTTTGTGTATTACTCTTCATTAAATGCAGTCACAGAGCTCAATGACAAGTTGTCAGGTAAAATGAAATTATAAGCTTTACCAATTACATAATGAGTACATAAAGACACTAAGTACTTTGATACCAGAGGAGAGGAAATGACAACTGTTCCTTAATAAACTCATATATTGAAACAAACCACTTATTTTTGTCTTTAACATCGCTCAGTTAGCTACCAGTAGAAGTTGATTACATTTCTATGTGAAATACCGAGGTGAGTTAATGTTTCCTGAATGCATTTCTTTGTGGGATTTTCAGAAAGGGTGCACAAGTAAATCTATGGAGTTTGGTAGAGCAACGTTCAGGTTATTTTACTTAAGCCAGTGGGGTCAGAAGTTCAATCACTGCTGAGCAAAAACCATATGTACAGTAAGGGGAGGACAAAGAATGAGATTAGGGCATGGTTGCATTAACATGCTTAGCATTGCATTTCACATGAAGTACTTCAAAGGTCTTCTCCATCAAAATGCAAATTTTAAGCATAACAAAATGGCCAGAAGGATTCTAAAGGAATCCTGCAGTTTTGCTGTTGTTAATTATGCCATTTCATGGCAATGCTTATTGAGAAACAAGGGCTAAATTACGTTAGGTATCTTTTAACATGAAGACTTTTGAAAGTGGTTTCTATTTTTAATTTTACACAAAACAACCACACTATCTTCTTTGTTTTTAAATGTGGAGTATGTATGTTTCTTAATTAACTCAAATCGTTTAAATAAGGAATAGTTAGTGACTTACCCATTAGTCTTTTTAAGTGTTTAAACTTAAGTATAATTGTATGCAGAGTTTGGCATTTAATTTTGAAATTCTAACATGAGAAAGTTTTTTTTGGATTGTCTACCTGGTTCCTCTATAGGATTGAGATGTTTTCAAATTATCCAAAAGAAAAAAAAAATCTTTGTACCATAATACGTCATTAACAGTTGCAAGTCCACTGTATCTTCAGGATGAGCCAAGTTTTGCCAGTACCTGCGTAACAGAATGTTTGATTTTGTGTGTGGAATTGTACAAAGTAGCACATATAAAGATCAAGCTATTCTTGGCTCTCTGCAAAGTCAACAGGAAGACCATAACTTCTTTTAAAGTTGTGATTTGAATAAAATATGTTTTATGTTCCAGTGATGCTGGATATCAAGTTGTCTTTGGATGTTGCTGTTTTTGTATCAGGTCAGGGTCAGTTTGGGAAGCATGCACTGATACAGTGTGTTGCTGCACCCACCATACAACAAAACAGCTTGGGATCCTGGTTAGCAACCTCCCAGTCAGTCCCACCCTCCAGTAATGACCATCTATTTGCTGTAGCCAGGGGTTATGTGGGCATCACCCTTGTCCTAGTCCAGCTGCTTGGGTCCTCAACGCTGGATCATGATTGGGGAATCGCACCACATGACCATAGTGCTGTACCTGACACTCCCTCACAATGCAGGTAATGTGCCTCATTTGGGACTCCGTGAGCAACTGCTTGTTTGAAACAAAGTCAAACCACCAGTCCAGTGTTCATCTCAGGTTACTAGATAGTGTCCTTGTCTTGCAACCATATAGCAAAACAGGAAGTACCAGGACTCTAAAGACTTAGACTTTCGTCCTTTTGCAAAAATATCAGGAACGCCACTCAACCCTTTCCAGGGACCTCATGACTCTCCTAATCAATCTACTAACTTTATTGAATGTTGCTGCCGAGGTAAGTAAACCTCTTGATGTGGTCGACACTCTCTCCGCAGACAAACACACTGCTGATGGCTGTGCCCAAGAGGTCATTAAAGGCCTGGATTTTGGTTGTTATTCATAGACACTCAGACTCCTCACTCATTCTCTCAAGAGACCTGATCAGAGCCTCCGTTGACTCACAGCATCATCAGCAAAGTCAAGATCAGTGAGTCTTTCTTCACCAACAGATACCCCACAGCCACTGGACCCCATGACCCTGCCAATCACCCAGTCCATGCAAGCATTGAACAGAGTAGGATCAAGAATACACCCCTGACGAACCCCAGAATCAACTGGGAAAAGTGCAGAGGTTCTGCCTCCACTCTGCATAGCATTCACAGGACCAATGTACAGGCCAGTCATGACATTCAGCAACTTTGGGGGGGTGGGGGGGATCCCACAAAGTCTCAGGACATCCCACAGGGCACCTTAATCAACTGAGATGAACACCATACAAAAATTGACAAAGGCTGCAAAGCCCATAGTTTAAGAAACCGTGGTATACAGGATCATTGTAGTCAAGTGTAAACGATATGGATACATTTTACATTTCCATAAACCAATTTGTGTATTATCATAAAGAAAAAGCAAATAACCATTGGAATTATAGAGAAAACAAAATAAGATCATATGAGAAAGAGTGAAAGAACAGACTGGTTTGCTTCTTAATAGCTCTAGTTACTTATCGTAGTAGGCAATTAAAGTTTTCAAAAGGAAAGACATTCGACCCGGTATTGCTCCAGGTCCTTTTCATGTTCCTAGCATGCATCATTTGTCTTGGTTGTCAGTATAAATGTTTAGGCGTGAAGAAACATTGATCCTTATTATGCCATTTGTCATAAGGTGGCCCTCCATTCCTGTGGTTATATATTATCCCCTAGAGTTTTTGGAATTGGAAGTGCTTAAAAGCCACAATCTGTGTTTACTTATCTCCTTCTCTTTTATCTTTTGTGTACTGACTAGGACATTTGTTTTTAGCTAATTACATTTCCCCCTGTTCTTAGCAGAGCAGACCTTATATTGAAAATTGCAAGCACTATATTCTAAATTTCTCTATGCTGCACTCAACAATTGCATTTGTGGTTTAGTTGTAACAGTTTGGAGTAAGCAGGCACCTTTGTATGCATTTAATAATTTTCTGTACTACTGCTTTGGAATCTGAAAAGCACAGGAAGTTGATGGATGGCCATAAGTTACAAGTTTCAAAGCAGAGTTCTGCAGAGTTTACCAAACTCATGCTGTCTATTTGTTAGGTTGGAGAGGCCCCTTTGCTAAGTGTGTATGCAAGATAGCAGGACATGTCATGTGATTTTTTTTTTATAAATGTTAGTTAATCATTTGACTTTTTTGAAATGGTTTAAATAATTGTAGCTCACTGCCCTTCTAATTTTGCTATATTTGACACTGCATGATACTTTTTTTTACAAATACAGTTCTAAATTTTTTCTGTTAATAACATAATTTTAAAGACAAAACAATAACAAAATAGTTTTAAGGTATCTTCGATACTATTTGCAATCAATTTTGCCATGCCTCATTAACTTCCCATTATTTATTTTGAAAAGCATCCCTAATTACTTGTGCTCCGGTGGGATCATGTACTTTGTGCTTTGCTCATTACATGGTAGTAGAGTAAAGGTGGTAGAGTAAACTGAGAAAAAAAATACTCTTTGAAATTTTTTGGTGATCTCAAAATCAAGGCAGTGGGACACTATATGTGAAAGAAATAAAAAGCATTGAACCTTGCAGCTGCCTGATATAAATGTAGTGCTAAAAGTCACCTACTTGAAGTTACTTGTATTAATAAATATTGTTAGATGTGGGATTAAAGTGATTTTGAATGGAATGCACCAAAGTGAAAATGTAGTTGATGTGTGATTGTTCTCAGCACATCATGTCTTATTCCTAGGTTTGGATCATGCGCTTCCTCAGGCCTGTTTAGTTTTCCATTTGAAAGTTAAGTGGTAATACTTGACATGAACAAACAAGAAGAAATGGTGAAAAGACTAAATCATCAAAATACATTGGACAGAAAATATGAAGTCATAGTCTGAAGAGTAACAGGGTGCTTTCAGGACCGATAGAGAGTTCAAGGTAGCCAATGCATTATTGTTCAAATGGGACAGTGACACTCAAAATTTATAGAATATCAACTGAGCTTTTAACCTGATTGATATCTACTTCACAAATAACAACAAAAACATTTTATAATGAAATTTTAGTTTGCACTTCTTTTTCAAAAACCTCCCTATCCAGTCTCTCTTTTGTCTTTATTTGCCACTGCCCTTAACACAGCCCTAAAGCAAATTCCAGTATAGTTTTCTTCAGACAAAAAGGGCAGTCCATTTACTTTATATGGATGTATATTTCCTTGTATGCCAACAGTGAGAGCTTCATGTTTCAAAGGTGCAATTTGTGTTTCTGTCAAAATAAGCCATGGTGCACCTTCAGTTTGTATGTCCAAAGACCACCTTGAAACCACTCCCATACAAAGATGACAAGAAATCCAGCAAACATCTCTCAAGATGGAGAAGTTCCTTTTGAAAATGAGCTGTTAAGACTCAAAGTACACAGCAGATCATGCTATTTTGGTTTTTTGATTCTACATTGGCCTTTGATTGTTGTTGTAGGATCAAGTGACTGCCCCCGTTGTCGTGAACTAGGGGTCCCAAAGCTCATAAATCCCAATAAGTTCCAAAATCACTTCCAATAAATGCCCGCTAGAAATTAATATTACCATCAGACCCCAGCTAGTAATAAGGGTAAGCGCCGAATTTTATAATATAAAAAGTTTAGTTTCAAAGAATACGCTTTAACAACAATGAATGAACAATGAATGAAATACAAGCAGCAAAGGAGTTATCCCAAAAATACTAAGGCTATCCAGTGCAGACAAGTTACAGTAGAGTAATTCAGAAATGTAGTCAAACACAAAGCATGAAAGTCAAAAGTCCAAATGCACAAGCACAACACAAAACACAATTAAACTTGTCACTTCCAGGCATGTTTGAAATTAACCACTAGAAACTGTGGGAGATCCTACAGGGCAGAGGGCAGTTCCTGTGGGTGATTGGTGGGTGGCATCTTGGGGGACTACCCGCAGAAAGCATGGAATATAACAAAGGCAACCAATATACTGTACATAGACAAAACTAAAACTACTCAGCCCCTTCTTCAGGCCTCGAAAGCTTGCATATTGTAATGTATTTAGTTAGCCAATAAAAGGTGTAATTTTGCTTGACTTCTCACTATATGGCTAGTCTCAAAACTTGGCCTTCTGCATTTTTATCTATTTATTTATTTTAACATTTTATTGAATTTATTAAAAGCAAATAACATTCCCTACAAGCAAGTCAAACTTGATAAAACAAAGTTCAGATCAACACCCACTCATGAAAAAGAGGGTAAGGCCATCAGCCCGAGTAAAACTTCATGAGTAGAAAAAAAAAGGGGGAGAAAATTTTTTTCCCCAATATAAATGCGTATTCTAAAATTGTATTGATTTGATACTGTCAGGTTTTAAAAAAGTTTTGAACAGATCTGCCTTTTTAACCTAGTGTCATCTGTGAATACTTACTGTACAACTGGGAGTGAATGGCAGTCATCAATTCAAGGCACAATTAAAGAGAGGCAGGGTGTTTTTTATTAAAGACAAAACCAAGAAATCAGATTCTAGCAAGACTTTGTAGGTTGTAGAAAGGTGCTGTCAAACAGTGAGTCTGATTATGTCATCAGATCTGGTGACAATGAACAATGGCCAATGTTAGCTGGAGCCATGATCTAGTGAATACTCAAGCTTTTAGAACTGAGCTGGTGTTGATCTAAAAGGAAATTTGTTAAAGTTACTGATTAGTTCTACAAAATTAGCAGTCATTAACTAGTAAAGAAACACCACCTTTGATAGTATGAAAATGTGCTATGACAATAGTTAATTTCAAAAAATTTAACTGCCCTGCTGTAATAGTCCTGGTGTGCACAGAAGCAGGGAGGGTTGCCGTCCTTATGAGACCCACCTCAATCTCAGCCTTACAATATAAGGGTCATTTAATAAAGTGTTACTTAACAAAACATTATCATTATTTTGTAACACATCAAACCAAATTCAATAAAATATCCTATAACACCATGAAAAAATAAATGTAGTAAATAACGGGTCCTATCTTACTGCATAATGTTTACAGAATCAACCTCCGACCCTTTCATGGTTATTATTATTAACCAGTTACAGCGCACTGTACGATAACGTGCAGTGAATACACTTGACTTGAGCATTCCTAGTTTTCATACTCTTTCTATGTACGTTTAGCATTCGTTTGCTCAGAGGTTGATGCTCTTGCTGCTTCCTGAGTAGCTCTTCTTTTCTCCACTGTAGATGATTGCTTCTTCTCGTCTTTTGTCGGCATCTTTTCGCATTAAAACTGATTAAGTCAGTGTTTGTGGTGCAATTACTTAGTATATTTTCTTTATTTTTTCACTTAAGATGGTACTTCAGTCTTCAATCTGCATCAAGAATAATTTAAGATACGAAGATGTAGGGGAAGTGACGACAAAGGTGGTAGGGATGAGAACAGTGCCCGTACACATGCGCCACATGGCCACCCTGCTGGCTGCTGCCGAGTGTTGATTATACAACAAAGTAAAATAAAAATAAAAACAGGAATAACCTGGGAGGTCAATCATCACCCTGAAAGTTGATAGTAGACATCACGTAGTATATGTGTACCAAATTTCAGGTCAATAGGTCAAATGATTTTGCGAGCTACTGGTGATTTAAAGTCCTGGATAGACAAACGAACAGCCATGGTAGCCTATTATATAAGAAGATATCCACAAAATTCACTTCTCATACAAGCCTTCTTTCAATGGACAGGATTATAATATTGTTTCATCTTTCTTGGTACATTGCATGATAAATTGGACTGGACTGCCAATACTGATGCTCTGTGCAAGAGAGAACAGAGCCGACTATACTTCCTTAGAAGGCTGGCATCCTTCAACATCTGCAATAAGATGCTGCAGATGTTCTACCAGACGGTTGTGGCGAGTGCCGTCTTCTAGACACTAGTGTGCTGGGGAGGCAGCATAAAGAAGAGGGACGCCTCATGCCTGGACAAACTGGTGAGAAAGGCAGGCTCTATTGTAGGCACAGAGCTGGACAGTTTAACATCCATGGCAAAGTGACGGGCACTGAGCAGGTTCCTATCAATCATGGAGAATCCACTGCATCCACTGGACAGTATCATCTCCAGACAGAGGAGCAGCTTCAGTGATAGACTGAGAAGATAGTTCCTCCCCCACACTATGCAACTCTTCAGTTCCACCCGGGGGAATAAATGTTAACATCATACAAAGTTATTGTCTGTTATACCTGCATTTTTATCACTCTTTAATATTGTTTTTATCGGTATGTTGCTGCTGGAGTATGTGAATTTCCCCTTGGGATTAATAATCTATCTATCTATCTCATTGTTGAGCACAAGTCATTTTTAACAACTTTAACCCTTTCAACCTGGCAGTATCATTTTTGTGCCAGCTGCATAGCCATATATACCTGAAAGGTCGGTATTATGGCCCATCTATCTATTGTCATAACCTTGCTGGCCTAAATAATGGCCTAATCATATATGTTATGCTTTGCTACTGTTAAGCTACTGTACTCTGTAAATCTTGCAGCCATAGAGACATATTAATGACATATTAATGAAAGGCTCCTACACCTCTGCCTGAATACTGGCCTTCGCTATATTAGAATATGATCATAATATACCGCTGTCTAGTTAGGCTGTTACGCTACTTACAAATGTTACTCTTCTGCATTTTTAGCTGCAGGTCAGTTTTGTTTTTTCTGGTAAGAAAAATTAGCATGGGAGCAGCTCAAAACAATAGATGCTTTGTGTGGTGTGCGCAAAGAGAGAGCTTCTGCCTTTCTGCTCCACAGGAGGTTTCTTTCGTCCTTGAGCTCATCTTAGGACATCTGCGTTACGGTGGGACAGGTTTACCACCCCTGTCAAACTCCCTACCTGTCACTGTCCCCAGTGCAAGCTGGGCCGCACCGAGTGAGTTTGGGCACTTGGTGCCAGAAACAAGAACCCCACAGGGAAGAGGAGAACCTGAGCGGATTGATTGGAAGATGATGAAAATCATGTGAAGTGTTCTTGTGCATTGTTTGTGGAACTAAAAATCGTTTTAGGTCCCTATAATAAACTTTAGAAAATGATGAAAACTGCTAGACTGAAAGTGATATAGATTATTGTATAATATCAATCTGTTGTTATAACAGTGTGGCTTATCATCATATATTTCTTTTATTAATCAGACTGGCTTTCAAAATTGTTGAAAATTGCTGGGGAGGATAGTGTTATGGGAGACACGGTGGCGCAGTGGTAGCGCAGCTGCCTCACAGTTAGGAGACCCAGGTTCACTTCCCGGGTCCTCTCTGCGTGGAGTTTGCATGTTCTCCCCGTGTCTGCGTGAGTTTCCTCCCACAGTTCAAAGACATGCAGGTTAGGTGGACTGGCGATTCTAAATTGGCCCTGGTGTGTGGTTGTGTTTATGTATGTCCTGCGGTGGGTTGGCACCCTGCCCGGGATTGGTTCCTGCCTTGTGCCCTGTGTTGGCTGGGATTGGCTCCAGCAGACCCCCGTGACCCTGTGTTCGGATTCAGCGGGTTAGAAAATGGATGGATGGATAGTGTTATAGTGACAAAATGCTGGGGAGGGCAGGGTTCAAAAGGTTTAGTTTACTACAATAATGTGTGCTGGCCACAGTGACTGGTAACTTGCAAAAAAAAAACATAGCACAATGCACACATCTAGATACTATATCTGTTAAGCAATTCATCATATCTTCTGTAGAGCTAAGTAAATTCAAAGATAGAAGCAAACCTATGTCAAACTCAAAGGTTAAAAAGACAGAGAAAATGGGTTTCCATTGATAATGAATGTTCTTCCATTGCAAACAAAGTCTAGATAATGACAGGGCATGAGGCTCAGTCTTCAAAGGATTATTGCACCAAAAATGATATTGTTTTAGTTATTTTTTACCCTATTTGTAATGTTGGAGGAGAAACATTTTTAATCTTATGTTTTCATGAAGAACAGAGACAACAAAGTTCCTGATAATGGGCATCAATGTGGGACACTGAAGAACAGCAAATGAGCTTGAAATATCCATGAAAAAAAAATCTCAAATTACTTTGGTCACATAATTCACAGGTCAGGTATCCCGAGAATCCCCCTGTGCACAAAAGAGAAACTCTTTCAATTTGATTGAGCTTTTGAACTTAACACCTGCCTAGCATCTCACTCATTGGTTGTTAAGCCACAGTGCCACATTTCCAGGTTTCTCATTGATACTTTATAAAACTGTGTCAGTATATTTAGCCTTTGCTTGTTAGAACACCACAGATATGATCAAATCTGATGCATACTTTTCACCTGATAATGTTTTAATTCATTTTTAATCTCTAATTGTACTCCTTTTTCAGATCACCATCTTCAATGTTGATATGACATTAAATGCTTCGTTAGCCAATGAATGTGTTTATTACTAGGCAGGCATCTTGACCAATTGATGATGATGGGAAGAAGGTCTTCATTTCAAAAGCTGTCCATCATTTGAGCATTCTTCACTTTGGATCATGAGAAAGCTTTCCTGAAGTGGTTTATTTGACAATTCTTTAGCAAAATTACAATGCATTTAGTATGTTTGTGAACATACATACAACTAAACTGATTACATGACATGTGGATTATGCAACATAAGTATTTTGAGATTTTTTTGTCATGGATTTTTTTATGCTGTTTGCAGTTGTTCTGCATTGAAGCCTGTAAAGTTCACCATATCAGAAACTTTGTTACCTCTGTTCCACATGAAAACATGAGAATAAAAGTTTTTTCTCAGGTGTAGCTATAAACCACATGGTGTAAGTATCAGATAAAAAAAATGTTCATTTTTTTGTGTAGTATTAATTTAAAGTCTACGATGCCTGCATGACTCCACATGCACATAGACATGCATCCTTGTTTGGTAGAAAGCAAAATTCAAAATGGAGGAATGATTACATCATTATAATCACTCAAACCCCAAATAGTATAAAATAAAGAAAAATTAAATAAAAAATAATAAAAGTTGAAATTTCCACCACAGAATAGAAATGACACCATTGGCAGTTGAATGCCCTCTTGAATTCGGCACAGGTTATTAGTATGAATGTGGCCCATAAGACCATACAATGTATGAGCCTTAGAGGAACAATCATTCATAGTAGCTTGCAGACTGCC
This sequence comes from Polypterus senegalus, assembly GCF_016835505.1. NCBI lineage: Eukaryota > Metazoa > Chordata > Cladistia > Polypteriformes > Polypteridae > Polypterus > Polypterus senegalus. Next base: position 217,382,075 of record NC_053156.1, read on the forward strand.
TGTCGTTTTTTTAATTCTGCATTGCTGACATGTGGCTGTGGTGTACAGCAGGCATGTCAAACTCACTGCCATTGGTGGGCCGCTTCGACTGCCATATGTGCGTCAGCGGGCCGCACTGTAACAAATACTAATACTGTACTATTATACAAAGTTACTGTAGCTTTCTTTCCAATACTGAAATCTTTAAAAAATGTAACACTTAAAGTTTAAAGAAAAGCAATTTATTTTCATACAATCTCCGTACAACAGCATACAATTAGAGTCTTAGCCTCTTAGCTAGGTCCTTATATTATTATTATATTATATTCATTATATTATATTCATTGCTTATATAGGAGTCTTACTGTGTGAGATCTATTTCTTTTGTCCCGACACTTGGCATCTCTTGTTAGTAACCAGTTTGTCAATATCAGGCTTGAAATCTTGTGCAGCTGCAACTTTTATGAGGGATGAAAGGTGCTCGACAGTAAGTCTTGAGCGATGTGGGGTTTTGGTAGCTTTCACTAAGGAAAACAATTGTTCACAAAGGTAAGTGCTTCCAAACATAGACAGTACTCTTGATGCCAACTTATGGATCTGCACATACGAGGGTGGCAGGTAAGCATACAAGCCTGGCACACCAACTTTGTTGTATTTTGCCTTCAGAATTGAATCTGACTGCAATTCAATCAATTCCATTTGGATATTCTCAGGCGCATTCTCAGCGTTGTAAGAGTATGGTGACGTAAACAGCACAAAGTCCTGTTCGTGTGAACTGAAATCGCAAAAACGCTCACTGAATTCATTGCTCAGTAATACCGTACATGTTGAAAAACAAATCCTCCGAAAATCAAATTTGACTTTACTAAGTTTACTTCAAAGTTTATATTGTAAAATAAGCCGATATGCAAAAAGCCACCTGACCTACACTAATTTTACAAACTGAAAATCACAAAAATATGTTAATAAACAACTCATGGACTTCTCGCGTCCACTTCAGATCTTCAGCTGTAGTCTGCACTAACTGTTTGTTACAATACTAGCACAAAATTACATAAAACTAGAGCAAAAAAAAAAAACGTGAAAATATGCAAGCTATTACTACCATTACCGCCGCCAGGATTTAATTCAGGGGGGTGCATAAAGAGATTTTTTTCTTTCTACGCCCCCCAACAAAAACTTTTTTTGTATATGTATGTGCCCATTAAATACCTGCCAATACAGTCGCTATCTCTGAACAGTACAGAGCAGTCAGTTTTTGCATAGATAGATTAACCACTTAAGGCATGACCTAATTTTTAATTTTCTGACAAAAAATCATCGACTTTTTTTTGTTATCATATGATCACTGGAATATAGTTAAAAATGTTATTGATGTATTCAGTGGCATAGGTAGTGCTTTTTTCCTTAAGTTTTTAATGTAATTTTGTAAGCACTTACATACAGCTAGACCTCTTTTACGCTGTTAATAGTTCGATTTCTGGGAGAACAGTACACTTTAGAGAAAAATATTTCAAATAAAAATTGTAGACATTGATAAGTTCTACAACTTTTATGATAAATATTTTTCTCTAAAGCGTACTGTTCTCCCATAAATCGGAACTATACACCGGCGTAAAAAGAGATCTAGCTGTAAAGTGAATGATTGTTTATGTATAGTTGTAAAATGTAAACGTCTAATTGTAATTTAAAAATTTAAAATAAAAACTATTTTTTCGCGTTTTTTCTTATTATTGAAAGATTTATTTTTTTTCTCCATTTCCTTGTTTTTCAAAAGCTAGGAGGGTGCACGTGCACCTACTTGCACCCCCCTGCCGGCGCCCATGATTACTACTCGTGATCGTCAGTTCTGCCCAGTGGCCAGTCTCAGCAACCCAGCCAGTAGTGTAGCCCAGTGGTCCGCAACCTGTTTGACACCAAGGACCACTTTACTAGAAGCAAATTTTTCCAGGGACCGGTGGGTTGTTGGAGGTTGGAGTTTATGGGGTGATTATGGGCGGGTTTGTAGGGCAGTTTTATACACAATTTACATTACATTTCTATTATTATTAAGTTATAATTTAGTAATAGAAATTATACAGCTTACCATAATGCAGAATCTGTGAGAGCCCTGAGCTTGTTTTCCTGCAACCAGACGATCACATCTGGGGAGGATGGAAGACAGTGACACGCAAAGTGTGTTGCTTATGTTCAGTCTACTCCATAATCTCGTTTTGGTTCCTGTCACTGCAGAAAACGTGCATCACAAAGATAGGATGTTAGAAATGGAAGCAGCTTCAATAGCTTCTTTCGCTTAGTTTAATCTTCTCCTGTCTACAAGTTATGCTGACGAGAATTTTTCTCAGCATTTCCTTGCGATAATACATTTTCAGGGTGCGAATGATGCCCAAATCCAATGGCTAAAGCACTGCCGTGCAATTAATTGGGTGGGAGGAATTCAATGTGAACATTATCTAAGTGCAGAAGCATGTTGTGGTCAAAACAGTTATCAATCAGAAGCCAAATCATCCTTTTCTTCTTCTTCTTCATATTGTGAGGTTTCTGAACTCTTTTGGGATCAGGGATCAGGGATCTGGGATCAGGGACCCCTCCCCCCAAAACGCTATTGCCGCGTGTGATATTGTTTGTCTGGTGTTCTTACGAAACATCCTACCCATCGAAATGATCTACTCACTGATACTACGCATGCGCAGACCAAAATGATGCAAATAGAATAAATTGAGAAATGTTAACATTTCCATAAATTTGATAGACGACTTCAAAATACAACATTTTAAATGATGACATGGTATAACGTTATAAGTTTAATGTTACGACTTACAATAAACGGATGGGTGTAACATATACGGTGTAAATACCATTCATGCCAAGTAATCTGTTGCTTTTGTTGACATAGTGTGTAATAAGCTGTTAATTTAATGTGCTAATTAGAACTTGTTTATTTTGCTTTTTTAAGCTATGGAAAAAAGTGGGAAGAGATTGTTAACTACGGTAGGATACTTCAACAAAGTTGGACAAATCGTCAGAACACCGGGTCCCAAGAGAGTTTAAAAACCTCATATATTCTTGAATGAGTGCCGCATTAATAGGAATGTTTCTTGAACAAGCATCATTGCAACCACATAAAAACGGCTTTTTCGGCGTCTTCAAATGCAGAAGATCGCATACGTTTGAAAACGGAGATTTTTCTTCTTTTTTGCATATAACAAGTATGCCTTTTCTATAGAAGGGGGATAATGAGTTAAATTCTAATGGATGTTTTTCAAATGTTGACGAGCAATAAGGAAAAGGTATCACTTAAAACCACACAAAACAAAAACAGCAAAAAACAGTACGAGGAAAGTTTGAAGAAAGAATATTTTTTACAGTGTTTCTGTTTGGGGATTGTTGTGCAAATGTCCACAACTCAGCTGTGACCACAGAACTAACTGCTCTGTGGATGATTCATTCAAGCATTTCAAGGTCACTTTGTTGTAATGAAAGTATCTGCTGCTGAATGTACTTTGTAGTAACGAGATTTCTGTGGACTCGTGTCATATGGGGAAATTGTCAGAAACATAAAAATACTTTGTTGTAATACTCTCTCACCGCGGTCTCTCTCCTCTTTCTGCGCTCCTGCAAAGCCCCGTCCGCCTATCGTTCTGAAAAGTGTCCTCAGTGAAGGGGGCAGCCTTTTTGCTGTAGCCCTTCACTAAGCAAGTCTCCGTTGCTAACAGTTCTCTCGCGTCCTGGTAGTGGGCTGCAGACCGCAGCCTAGCACTTCAGTTGTGACTTCGCGGCTGCAACTATACTAGCAGATGACGTTTCCGGTACCGTAATGCTATGGGAAAACGTGCTTTTGTCAGAAGACAGAAGTAAGAAAAGTCAATAAGTAACGCCGAAGATGCAGAATGATTCAATCATAAACGATAGTAATCATTTTGTACAACTTTAGTGCTAACTAGGATCTGTTGTGCGGGCCGCGTGTTTGACATGCCTGGTGTAGCAGGTCCACAGCTCAAGTCAAAAAGGCCACTTTTTAAATAAATAATCCCACGGCTTAGATAGGGGGCATGGTATGTGTGACCGGAGCGGTTCCCAGGTGATGCGTGAAGCAGACGGTCCTCACTTAAGTGCACAGGTCCGCATCCATAATTGGTGCCGTGCGCTGCTAATTGCCACATTTGATCCACATCCCCGTAATAAATAGAAGCACGAGGTGGCTAGGAGAATAGATTAGAATAAAATTGGAGGTTAAGGGAGAAGAAGGCTGGAGAAGTGGGGAGCCAATGCGAGTGTAAGAGCGACCGACAGCAGGCTCAATTGAGCAAAGGCTGACATGTGGTATGAGAGCCCAGGAGGAGTGTGGCCAACTCTTGGAGGGGGAAGATTGAAGCGGTCGCTCCATCTGAGCAATTGGGAGGAGCAGTGGAGATGACTAGCCGTCTAAAAGAGCGGAGTCGTGGAGGCTTTGGGCATGTTGAGCCCCAGTGTAAGCGCCCTGGCCTCTGGGGGGGAAGAAACCCAAGTCACGGTCTGGCTGGAGCCCGATGTAGCTGGGGATCGGAGGGCCACCGGACCAGTATTGACGGATCTGCATATGCTGGTAGGGCGACTCCCATGTTGTGGGGCCTGGAAGGGAGAAGCAGGGCAGTTGCCAGGTTAAAGAAGGATGCACCGGACTTTGTGTTTTAAAAGACTGCTTCCAGCTGTTATTTTAACTTCGTTGTTTTAAAGGATTTATTCATTGTGTTTTTATCCTCCACTAGTTCACTCGTTTTATCGGATTATTTATTTAATGAATTATTTTTGAAGCACTGCAGTATTTTGAACTTTGTTTTTGTTTGTTGATTTTAATAAAAGCACTTTGTACTTTTTGCTCCATCCCCTTGCTTCATTGTTGTGCCTCACTGTTCAGCTCATCGGTGACATTACTGATTGGTGTCGGGTTCAAGAGCTCCCAGAAGCTGAATGGGAGCATGGAGTAGAACCGCCATCATCACAGTGGCATACTGATCGGCAAAATGTCTACGTTTCACCCAAGTACATCATGACCACTTTCTTCATGAGGTACGCCCAGATTTACCTCAGGATATCTTCTACTGCTGTTGTCAGCACTAAAAAGGAAAATTTCAGTCTCTATTATAGCCTTCTGACTGACTTTATTGGGCACTTCAGCTGTTTCCCATCATTTGTATTCAATTCTGCCTATGGAAATCAATTACCTTCTGGACAATTCCTTAAACTGGGCAATGTTCTTTAGAACCCCTAGAAGTGTATGGTTTAGAAAGGCCTGGTATATCCCAAACCATTTCCAATTTCTTGTTCCAACGATCTTATAGCGTTAAAAACCCAGGGTGGATGGAGCTTATACTGTGCATATGTTGGGGCAGTATGAGACTATTAATACTTTTTCTTGCTTGCGTGTTTTGGACCAGTAAGTAGGGTCTAAAGAATTTCTGTTGGCAACCAATCAAACATTCTTCTATTTTCTTTCACAATCTTTAAGCACATGTGCATAATGTTTAGCAGTGCCACTATACAATAATTGTTTCTGTTTGGCAAGTCTTTGTATGTATGTACAAATGATTATAGTTAATTGGTCACATTTGCCTTCAACAATAATATTTGTTAGAAGATTGATAAATTAGCTAAATGAATTGCTGAAAGACTGCAGTTATGAATTTTAGTCTGGTAATTAAAATAATTATTTAACATCAAGCATACTTTGAGATATATTGCATTTGTTGAGTTATTTGAATTTGATTTTATTCACAAATTGGGAATCATAAATGAGGCACATACTGCTTTAATTTCCTTAGAAACTCTTAACAGCAAAAAAAAAAAAAAATTAGGGGATCCGTTGAAGTGAATGATTAACACTCATTAATGTTTACTAGTTTGTCTCATTGTAGGACTACAGTGACTGCTGTTGTTGAAAGCCAATTACAGTATATGGTTCAACAGTGAGACACTAACCTGAAAAAGATGAAAGTCTGCGATACAAATCACTGTAGTGTTATTCTTTGTGAGATACAAAGTAATGTGAAGACCAATGATGCACAGAAGTATGTCAATGACAATATCAATCAAAAATCACATTAGTTACTGGTTTGGTTTGTGGCCAGCAGAATTTATTAGATTTGTCCTTATTAACACCAAATCACCTTTTTAGTTATAGCAAGACAGATCATTGCCTCTGTAATAGACATTTTCATAATATGGCAAAGAATGTATGAACTTCTACGGTGGACTGGCGCCCTGCCCAGGGTTTGTTTCTTGCCTTGCGCCCTGCGTTGGCTGGGATTGGCTCCAGCAGACCCCCGTGACCCTGTAGTTAGGATATAGCGGGTTGGGTAAGGGATGGATGGATGTATGATCTTGCAAAATGATGGACAATTTGTCTATGGTTGGCTTCTATCCTTGAGTTTGTATGCTGCAGGCAGACCCCAGCTCCCATGACTGTGTAATTGGAAACTGGGATCCAAATCTGACTAATTACTAGCTTATTTTTCAGACATAGATAATCATGCATTTAATATACTATGTAAATTTCCTTTTAGCTCTATAGACAGTGTATCCTACTGAATAAAATGTTAAACTGTAAGCTGACACCACAGACTCCCTGCAAGACCCCGACCAAGACTCTTAACTGATCACAGCCACCTGCAGACATTTCTGTGCATTTCAGATTTGTAAGTTGCTTTAGATAAAAACTGTATAGCTAAGTAGAATAACTGAATATTTCTCAAATTAATGCATTAGTTGTTAATTAAATGCAGTTAGGCTATTCAGTAGTGAAAGAGTATAGATGTTACAATTTTGATATCATTTAGGAACCTGCTCTCAGCAGCTGAATACTTTGATGGAGTGGGAACCTGTCAGCCAAAAACAAGGCAGGAACCAGTCTTGAAAGGCCTGCCAGTACATTACATGGCACATAAACATGCACTCAAACTAATTTAAACAAAAATATAGGACTAATTTAAACTCAAACTTGTTTAATTAAATTTAGGGTCAGATTGGGCCAGAGTATCCTAACAACATCAGAGGCAAGGCAGGAAAGAGCCGCGGACAGGACTGCTTTTTTCTCAAATACACACAGACAAACACACATACACATCTGTACTCACACTCATACAGGACCAAATTCACATACAGTATGTTGTTAGAGACATGAGAGGAAATCTCCATTTGCAGGGAGAACATGCAAATGGCATCCAGACAACATTTGGCCACAGGATTCAGTCATAAGACACTGGATGTGTGTGACAGCAGCATTTCCCACTGTGTCGTCATGCCTTACCAGGGCTAATTTACAGTTATCAATTAGCCTAACGTGTATTTTTAGGATGCATATATTCAAGTTCTAAAAAAAGGATCATGGATGCCAAGAGAACATGCAGATTTCATATAAGAAATGACTAGGGTAGAAATAATTAAATACAGACCCCTGGGTGGCACTACCTACTTTGCTGTCTTATTTTTTTTCTTCTACTGTACATATTTGTCTTCTTTGCATTTAAGCCTATTGTTTTTTGTATAAATTGCTTTACAGTAATTCCATTAGCTGGTTAAAGCTGACTCGTTTCTAAAATTACTCTTTCTACTCTGCTCTTTCAACTCTGTGAGTTATACCCTATGTAAAATTCTTGTTAATTCATTTCATTTTCATTTCTATGAGTACATATATCCCTGGAATGTGGTGTATACACTGTAATCTCATTTTAATGTTTTTTGTTCATGCAAATGAGTGAAGCACCTTGTTTTCCTTGCTTTTTTGAATTGTAGTGACACTCATGCCCACCAGGTGGTAGCACTGTTTTGGCGTTCTAAGCATTACACAGTGCAATATATTTCAATTTAAGTTAATGATGTACGGATAACTTGTGAGTTGCGGTTATCGATATTTTAAGCATGCTAACTGCTGTTGTTATGCAGTATATTTATTTGAAACTCCATACCATTTTTGATATCTGATATGGAATGATTTGTATATACTAGTCTTTTGTATCCATTTTTACACAAGTTTTCTTTTGATTGTTCCTTAGATCCCTTTTTAGTTTACTTTAAACATCTTCCCACATCTCAGTGGAGTATTTGTTAACTTCACTTACAATTTGTCCTGTGTGTGTATAGGAATGTGTAAATCAGAAAGCATTGCATTGGATGGATACCCCATCTGGGGTTGGTCTCTGGTTTGTAGTCAATCCACTCCAGTGCTGCCATGACTCTAAACTGGATTAAGACATTTCGATATAATTATTAAAAAAAAGTGAAAAATGTCCCTGCTACAAAAAATGTATCAAACAAAGTGCAGGACTCCATTACAAAGAACAGCCATACAAGGCCAATTCAGAGATGCCAGTCAACTTAGTATGTTTTGGTTGGCATTATGAGTAGAAGCAGAAACCAGGAAGGAAGTTGTGCGGCTAAAAGGAGAAAATGGAAATTCTACTAAAACAGCTACAAGGTCAGGATTCTAACTAATGTCCCTTGAGCTGTGAGGCAGCAGTGCTAACCACTGGCCCACAGCGCTATTCATAGCTCATCATATAATGGCAAGTTAATTTTTGACTCCTTTCCTTTATCACTCTTTAACCTTATGCCTCTGAATATGGCAAGCCGAATTAACATTTAGAGATATCTCAAAATGGATTTTAAGATATCTGGAAATGCATTTTAGATATCTCAAATTGACTTACAGATATCTAAAAATGCATCTATTTTAAGATATCTAAAAAGCATTTTATGATATCTTAAATAGATTTCAAGATATCTTGAAATGATATGCCGTACATTTTGAAATATCTGAAATGCATTTTAAGATATCTTTAATGCAATTCGAGATATCTTGAAATACGTTCCTGTGCATTTTGAGATATCGCAAATACATTTCAAGATATCTTAAAATAACTTCCTGTGCATTTCAAGATATCTCAAATACATTTTGAGATATCTCAAAATCACTTCCTGTAACATTTCCTATTCTTTCAATGGGACTTCCTGTCTATTTTGAGATATCTCAAAATGAATTTGAGATATCTTGAAATGAGAAGGAAGTTATTTTGAGATATCTCGAAATATAATTTAGATATCTTAAAAAGCATTCAAGATATCTTGAAATTCATTTTTTTCAGATATCTGAAATACATTTTTAGATATCTAAAATTAATTTCATGATATCTTAAAATGGGTCTCTGCTACATTTCAGATATCTAACAATGTATTTCAAGATATCTCAAATTGTATTTGAAGATATCTAAAATGCATTTTAAGATATCTTTAAAAGGACACTCAATTATTTCAAGATATCTCAATAGCATTTTCAGATATCTACAATACAATTTAAGATATCTCAAATACATTTCCAGATATCTTAAAACAGCTTCCTGTCCATTTTCAGATATCTCAAATACATTTCAAGATATCTTAAAATGACTTCCTGCACATTTCAAGATATCTCAAATACATTTTAAGATATCTTATAATAAACAAGTAGTCCCATTGAAATAATAGGCAATTTTACAGGAAATGATTTTGAGATATCTTGAAATGCATTTAAGATATCTTAAAATGCATGAAAGGTCAATTTAAGATATCTGAAAATTCATTTGAGATATCTTGAAATGCAGACACAATTATTTTGAGATATCTGAAACTGTATTTGAGATATCTTGAAATACATTTGAGATATCTCAAAATGTATTGCAGATATCTTAAAATGTAAAGGAAATTATTTTAAGATATCTCAAAGCGAGTTTCAGATATCTTAAAAAGTAAATTACATTTTAAGATATCCAAAATTCATTTTGAGATATCTCTAAATGTTAATTTGGCTTGCCATATCTGAATGAAACACAAGAGGGAAACATATACAACTAACCACAAGTGTATTTTAGTGTCCACTGAAACCAATTGAATCTACCTCTTGCTGCTATAGGCCATAATTCTGCTGTCTGTTGAAAACCAGGTCTCAGCACATTATATATGCTACAATGCTCTACAATACAAAAAACACTAAATGAAGGTTTTACGTTTCTTCCAGAATAGAGGTACTGTATTTTCAAATGACAAGGAAATAGTCATTCCAACTGTTTATTTTAATAGAGGCAGACTTCACACTTGGTGTCGGTTAGTGTTAGGGAACAATAAGTCCTAAACAGGAAACTTACAGAAAGTTGTACAAAGGCTTACTGCTGTGGGTACAGGGTGTCTCAAAAAATATTTCATTAATAAATACAAATTCATAAAAGAGAAACAATAATGCCTTCAAACACCAAATAATGATTTTTCTGAATTCTGTAATTTTTTTATTAAAATAACAAGTTATTATAAGTTATAGTAGCAGGTTGCTTCAATGGTTACCCACAGTAATAGAGCTGAGTGGAAAAGCAATTTTTTGTGGCTTGGTAAAATACATGCCATACCACTAAACACTTTATATTATATTATACTAGCTGAAATACCCAGCATTGCCCGGGAGGAAAATAAAGTTTTTTTGTTTAATTGTTTGAGAAAAAAATAATTTAAAAAATCCCACAAGTTTAAAAAAAAAATTAAATAAAAAAAAAATAAATTAACAAACAATGAAGACTCACTAATGTGCTTGTCTCACAGTCTTGTGTGTATTTTATCATCCAGTTGACTCTCGTAACCGGAATACTAACTGTGTAAGCCCGTGCTGTTAAAAGCACGGGATCCTAGAAAAGTATTGAAATCGTCAGAACTTCTCTGGGCATCTCTCTGCCATGAAGATTTGTGTTGCTGACATGCTTGCATCATTTGTGCATTAGCAGCTAAGCGACTGTCTTTCTTAGGAGGTTTCCTTTTGCCGGTGTGCTGGCCTTGCTTGCATATCCTTGGAGCTGGAGCCCTTACCCCGACTTTACATCTCACTTCCAGGCCAGACAGACACACACTTGCACGCGTAGAACTCTAGTTAATTTCAAAAGCAACAAGGGCGCTGTGTTGCTCAAACATAAAGAATGCTGGCAGTCACTTCCAGTTCACCCTCTGGTGGTAGTTTCGAGTGTAAACTGGATGATAACATGCATACAAGACAGCAAGATCAACCCCCACCCTACCCAGAAGGGGATGGGATAAGGGCTTATTTCAACATACAGTATTTTTAGTTGACCATTGAGAAACATGTGTACCAAGTTCCATGAAAATCTCTCCAGCCATTCGGAAGGGTTGCTGGAACACACATACATACATACACACATTGACTTTTATATATACAGTATATAGATTTTTTGTGCAATGTTTATTAACACGTTATTGGGGGCACGAACAAAAGGTGAACTGATGTAGAAGGTAAACAGAAGAAAAACAACAAGCCACTATTGTTCTGCCTAATACAGGTCCTGTACCATATCTACCCAGTGGGCTATCACATCCATTTACCAACCTCAATGTTCTTTTTTTATGTCCAAATACTTACCCAGCCTCTCACCCCTCTGTCCCCTATCCCCCACCAAACAGCCATACACCCACACCCAGAGCATGGCCTCCCTCCCTCATATCAGTCCAGGTCTTGCCCACAACTCCTAACATTACACTTAATGGGTTAATCCATTGAACTACTTCTGACTCAGGTACATTCTATGGAAGTTCTGGGGCCGTCTCCCTAGAACTTCCTCTCGCAGCCCTATGCATTCGTGTAGCACCGATGCCTACCTCCTGCTTAAAGGGCCAGACCCTTGTGGTAGCCCCTAGATGGTCTATCTATCTATTTAGTATGCAGCATTTTGCTGGACCACCTGGCTGTCATCTATCAACTTGGGAAACAACTTACAACTTCTCTTTCCCTGTTTACCAGTCTATTATGTCTGTGCCCATACAATAATTAATTCCAACACACTTTCTCCTTGTATATAACCTAATGCCTCCGGTGGTGGTGTCCTTTTTTCAGCCCTGGAATGATGTAGTCTCACTAAAATATAATAAATCTCTGACCAGCCTTGTCTATGTCTAAAATACTGTACTGTTTCCCATAGTTCACCTAACCATCCCGTGTCTGTCGTAAACACAATTTTAAGAATATTATTCAAATGAGTAAAGTAAGACAAATTAGCTGATACTTTTTATATTGTTTCTGACATCAAAATTCAGATTTAGTAGAAATAGCCGTAAAGATTAACCAGCTGTCCTTTCCTTTATTTCTACCTATTAGCTGCCAATGCAGGGTGCTGCCCTGAGCGATGCCACTCTACAAGTACTCCATTCCACACATACAAGCCATACCGAAATAAAGATGAGCCACAAAGAACCTGCTTTAATGCCATCTCATAAGACAATACCATACAACTTATTTTTGGTATTGCACTCTTAACTGAGAGTAGGTGCAGAGCACTGTGAACAATTCTCGGTTAAAATATGAGTACAGATTATAATAATTACTAAATACAGAACAAGTACACATATAAATACAGATTTGTTAAAACACACAAAGAACAAGGTAGAAACTGATTATACATAAATCAAAACCAACAATATCTGTCCATTAAATAATTGATGAACTATAGCCTGTTGACAATGGTGGAGAACAAAACTGAAACAAGAGAAAGTGAAAAATAAAGTCACATTTCTGGAGACGTCAGACAAATGACTGCCTAATTGTTCCTGGGTTTTCTATTGTGAAGTCTGTGCTGGCTGTCCAAAGTGATGAGAGAATCTTTCCATCTGATAATTCAAATGCTCCTTTATCCAAGATGACTTTTTCAAATGCAGCAGAGCAGCCTGGCAGTACAGTCATGGTACCAAGTGCCACATCCAGATAACGAGAAAAGAAACAGAATAGACAAGTCAAAAACAGAATACAATAAAAAAGCGTTTCTGGCTGCAAATTTTCTTCCCAAATCATAAGATGTTCATGTTTGATTGATTGTTGATGCAAAGTTGTAAATTTTTTTGGCATATACAATAAGTCACTGTGCATGTGACAATGCTGCAACTACTACAACTACCGTATTCTCAATTGATGTACTGTATTATGATTAAATATATCTTTTCTATTCTGGCTCAGGCCTTGCATTCAATGCTGGTGGGATAAGCTCAGCTACGCTGCTCTGGGATATGTAGGTTTAGAAAATTATAGAATTATTGAATAAATAGTTCACCAATACCAAATATGTTACAGGGATTACTGATTCTGTTAGCTTTCATTCATAACTAGTTGTTAATCTGTTTTCTTTAATCAATTCATTGGGCAATCACAAGTCAACCTAAAGTCCAACTAGACCAAAGCATTACCAAAAGGATGTTGCTTTAATTATTATTATAAAGTAACAAAAACACAAAAAGAATGCAAAGTAACAAATAACAAGTAAGCAGGTTTTAACCCCTGACTAATGTGGGGGATACCTCCTGTTTTTTCAGCTATACTTTCTGGCCTTTCTTCATTTTTCTAGTTTGAGACTTTGAATTCAAAAGGTTTATGGCCCAATGCATACATATGGCCAATGTAACTTCTGAAGCTGCCACCTTAGAGTTCCCTCTGGAGGTCACAGGTGTCCCTTTAGTCATAAACACCCAAGAAGTGCCTGGCCCTTTAAATGAAAGTAGGTCTCTTGCCCATTCTTACAAGGTGCAGGGAGTCATCTAGCAACATCATTCCTGGAATGCCAAAGTGGCTGTAGGTTTTCGTTCCAAACTGGTTACATAATAAGAAAGCAAGCCTTACCAGTAATTGATCTTACTTAATATCATGACTTGTTAGTGTTTTATCTCTGCAATGTCTTATATCATAGATGCTTTTCTTTCCAATGATATCATCCAAATAATTGGAAACCAAAATGGATGAGCAATTCACAGTCCTTCACTTTTTTCTCCTCAGTTTCCTCCTAAATATTTTGTTAAACCAAATAATTCATGATTGATACAAACAGGAGTAAATGAAAATACACTACATGGGGATCTTCATTGTAATGGTAATAAGGAGCAATTGAAATAGTGACTATAGCTGATTAACACTAAAATAAGTAATTATGGGTGGGAAATCTTAACAAACCAGTGAACTAAAATGAAGCATAAAAATGTTGTTTGTGCAATGAGTGCTTCATCAGTAATAATTGACTTTTCATTAAGCAATTGGTTGGAACAAAACCCACCAACCATTGCAGCATTCCAGGACTAATGTTGCTCACCCTGGTCTAGACAATAGTTGGTCATCCTGTTGCCCTTATTTCATTTTCCACCACAGAGGTATAGCATCTCTAGACTTTGACAGTCTCAAGTGTGTGATAGAAGGGTCATCTGCCCACCCAGTGAAAAAGCAGCAAAAATAGTTTTAGTTCATTGTGGAATTTGTTGCCATTCCTACAAATCCCAATATTCACCCTAAAATTCCACTTGACAACCTACATGTAACAGTTGTGACTGTATTGGCTTTTTAGGCCTGACTACTATTTAAATGCCTACATCAACAGCATCAAACACAATACCAATGCTGAATTACTTGCTGGGTTGGACTCACACCAATTTATAGTTGTCAGTTGACTAGATCACCAAGTGGGAATATCTATGCAGACACCAGGAGAATGTGTAAACTCTCAACATATAGTGACCATGCTAAGATTCAACCACAGCTGGGCTATATTACCCTAATATTTTTCCTAATAGTGTTTGATCCTTAACCAGGAGACTTTTTTCAGTTTCTATAATAAGCTGATGTGTTTGAAACAAATTGAAAGCTTTTATGAGTATTATACACTTCTAAACTTCTACAAATTACCACAGAGTCAGATATGTTGCTTTACCAACACAAAAAAATAAAAGCTGGTTTTAAGAATTGTATATCAAAATAAATTTTCAGATGTCTTTCATGTAAGGGCACATGAACTTTTTCTTTTCTGAGAAAAGGCAGTTAAGCCTAATATCAGTTGTCAGGTACTGTCTGTCCAGTTCTCTAACTAGGAGTTACTGTACATGCTCGGGTGGCACTTTTCATTTTAAAAATGAGAATAAGGGGGTAGAGACAAATTAATATTGGATCACAGTACTCGGCATCCCTAGGAAGGTTTTTTTGGGTCTACTGGAACAGAGGCACTGGCTTATAGCCTAACCTCAGATCAAGCAGGAGCAATGTGGATTCTTTTCTTGCTTTGTATAAGTGGATCAACTGCATCATTCTGTTTTCTGCATTAATCGTATACTGTTGCTCTTTTGTGTACTCCTCTTTCAAGTGCATGGTAATCATTTTACACGTATGGTATCTCTATTTCTAATCCTGCATTTAGGAGGCTTTATTACAAGTTCTGTATGAGTATTTTGCTGTTTAACTATTGAGTAATTTTAGTCATTCTATTCTAATGTATATACTCGCTTATAAGTTCTCCCACATATAAGTCGGGGCATGATTTTACCATATAATTTTGGGTATTTCATAATGTCGATCGTATAAGTCGAATGCGGAAAACTCACGCTATTATCCAAGAGATTATGATCTGCTAATGGCCACCTGAAAGAGTAAGCACAGAGCACACTGCCTTTTTACTATGTATTGTGCCCATGTGACCACACGGTAATACCCGCACTATTCCGAATTGATGTTTGCACTGTTTCATGTTTTTTTTGTATCTCACACCCTCATACACCTTTATCGAAAAGCATCCCTTATCTACGATGGAACGTTTGATGAGAAGAAAATATGAAGCTGGTTTTAAATTAAAAGTCATTGACGAGGTGAAAAAAATTGGTAATTGCACTGCTGTAACAAAATTCAATGTGTCTGAGAAACTGGTTTGAGATTGGAGGAGGCAAAAAAATGTAAAAAAAATTTTAAGTGTCGTATTTTTGAACGGGCGTATAAGTTAAGGTCTGATTTTATGATCGATTTTTTGGGTTTCAAGAACCGACTTACACACGAGTATATACGGTAGTTCTTTTGAGGCTGCTTGGACAGTACTGGTAAAAGGCCTTTCATAGCCTGTTCTGACCATAGCTTTAATAATGTTTCTGACTTTTTGCTTATCCACCACTCTTGTCTCCATCAATTTATTGTCCTCCAGTCTTTACCTCCATATTGGTTGACATCTCCTAAAATTCCACCTGTTTTCTGCTCTGTCTCATTCACCTTTTTAGGTGTCCTCAGTTGTTGGAATATTCATTACCCAGGGAAAACCTGCTGCAATCTCTTTATCAAATCAACACTTGAAGTCATCAACTCAAATCATCAATAGGTTTTGCTCATTATTCACCTCACACTTCAAGAGTTCCATGTTCTCACCGCCGCACTCCCACCACCTCTTACTACTGATCAATCACCTGTAAAAACCTAATTAACCAATTATATATTACAGCAGCCAGCTGCACCCTGAACAAATCATGTAAAGTGATCTTGGTTAGACCAATGGTATCCAATCTCAGTCATACTTGGGTTTTTTTTTCTTGTCTCCATGTATTTATTCACTCCCCAGTCCACTTCTCCATATTGTTTGACATCTCTTAAAAGTCCTCCTCCTATTTCCATTAATTGGTAGCCATGTTCTCTGCTCCAACTCATTCAACTGTTGGAATTTTTATTGCCCAGTAAGTCCGGCTGCAATCTAATAATCAAACCAACACTAGAGGTCACCAATTAAAACCATCAATAGATTATCCTCATTCTGTAACTCTGTAACTGTAAGCTCCAAGTGTTCCATGTTCTCACTGCCCCACCATCATCTCTTACTACCTGTCAATCACCTTTAAAATGTGCTTTACCAACTCTAACAATCAGCTTCTTGCTGAACAAATCATGGTAGAATGATCCTGGTAAGAGCAAAGGTAGCCCATCTCAGTTATATTCTTATTTTTGCTAAAATTCTTAACTCACATTTGTAATTTTTTTTTATTAATTTATTTGTTTTGTGACATGTATTTCCTTCATTGGATTATAATATTGCGAGTGAGTCAATTAACAATGAACGCATATTCACAAATTTCTTTGAAATGTAAATCTCAAACTGCTGTTTTCTAAATGCAGAATAAGAGAAGAATCAAACAATGAGACGAATTATGGGTTAAATCACTCACAGATTGCAAAAATGGTTAGAATAAAAATCTGCAGCTGCATCAATCCCACAGGACTGGGATTGGAAACCACTGGATTAGACTGATTTGGTTTCCATGAAGCTCCACTTTTACAAGCTGCTGTTTTGTTCTTCATTCAGTCTACCCAATGCTTACTATTTTGAATCTTATTTTTCTAGTTAAAGTCGCTTGGGTTCCTCTTTCCTCATTCCCACTTCTTCCTTTTCTCTTCTTCTGACCTTGTTTCAGTTGCTCACATTTCTTCTGTGAGTCCTTCTTCAGTTACCTCCCCACTAATCCAGCACATTCTTTTTTTTGCTTCTCCCGCGCTAGCTTTCTTTTACTTTTGTCCTTACTTCTGTTGTCCATTTTCAAGGATGCCTGCACTTCCTGTTATCTGGCACTCATATTGTTTTTTTTTCACTGACTTAATATTTCTTTGCTTATTCAATAATCCAGTTAACCACACTATGTGGATAATTTGTTTAATTTCTTGTACTGTACAGCTGTAGCTTCTCATAAAATAAGTTTCCATTGTCCATTAGCTTTAACTCTGACTGAAGTTTTGTCTAGCCTTTTAACAATATTACTTTTTTCGTTGTTCTGGGAAGCATCATAAATTAATTTTGCTATTCTTATTTTTATGTACCCTTGTTATTTCTCTGTTAAGATTTGATTTGCCTGAGTCAAAGGAATTATGGTGCTTATTAGGGTACCTTGGTTACAGAATGGAACATTATTGTCATTATCTTACAGGTCCTTGCTCCCTTACCTTTGTTTGTTTCTTTTTTGTGCAGTCTCCATGGGTAGTTTCCTACTTATGCCTCTTGCCATCTGGACTTACCTCTGTCTTCTCCTTTTGCATCTACTTGGCCCACAGATGGTCTTATTCCACTTTTCCTCTTGTTTCATAATTTTCAATTTTCAGTTGTTATAACATCTGGATGGAAGATTTCTTCTTGCAGGAATGTTTGGGGTGTATACAGAGATGCTCAAGTCTGCATTGTTTATTCTCATTCTCTCTATTGGTGCCATTTTGTGCCCCTGGGGCCTCATGCATAATGCCGTGCATAGAATTCACACTAAAACATGGTGTAAGGACAAAAGCGGAAATGTTTGTATGCACAAAAAAAATCCAGATGCATAAATCTGAGTGTTTGCCAACTTACACGTTCTTCCGCTCCATAAATCCCGGTCAGCGTGAAAAGTAACGCACATGCACTCCTCCCAGAATTACACCTCTTTGAATATGCAAATCAATATAAATAGCCCTTCAGCTCAGCGTTCTGTGAAAAGGCAAAGGCAAAAGCATGGGGGGAAATAGAAGAATTTCAACAAATACCAAGTGGAGGCAAGGAAAAACATACTACAGTATTTGTTGGTTTAAACAGTGGTATAAACAACAAAAGGAAGCTGATCAAGAGACATAGAGAGACAAAGTCGCACAGTGCCCGAAATAAAAAAGAAGTTGTCAGATATCAAAGTCGCCGTGAAAAGGTGAATTGTAGCCCACCATCTGAGTGTTATATAAAAGCTTATTAGGGTACAGAGAAAAAAAAAAAATAGGCACACAGTGGGAAAAAAGCACAAAATGTCAACTTTAATCTGTAAATTTCCACTTTAATCACGTAGTTTATTTTGTCATTAAAGTAGAACATCATAAACTTCATCTTCCCGATCATCCCAATCGCCACACAATCAGCTCTGTAATAGACATTAAGCCATCTGTAAGCTTAGAACTGATTCTTCAAAACTTTTAAGGAACACTGAAATATCTTTGTAGTATACGTTTAATTATTCTATCCATCTATCCTTCCAGTATCGCGTCAGCCCCAGCAAGAATACAGCGCGAGGCAAGAACAATCCGTGAACGGAGCACCACCTTGTTGCTAACGCTGCGGCAAAGTGTCCTCACATGTTTAATTATTAACAATATAGATCATTTAAATTAATTTAAAGTTTTATGTGTATAATATAATAAACACATTTTGCTGCATTTCATCTTAAAAATGATATCGTCATATGTTAATACACACTTTATAAAGTTGTTCAAGTTGTGCAATATTATAACTGTATCTCAAGTTTACAGTGAGGTAATTGTACTTATAAGTACAAAGCGTTCTACAAGGAGCAATTGATGGACTGATTGAGTGTGTTTATAGTTCTTGGGATGAAACTGTTTCTGAACCGCGAGGAACGTTTGCCATATGAGAACAGTTCAATAGACAGCATAGCTGAGGCAGCGTGTGCTTGATGCTGTATACCGATAATTCTCTTTCAGATCAGCTGCTGTAGAGCTGTGATTCCACACTCAGATACAGTGATTTCGAATAACATTTATTTTTCATAAAAAATAATTTGCATATGTACAGTTACATCTATCTGAATATCTCTCAATGATTAGCAAATGGAAACTGTAGCATTATAAGAAGCTGCGCAAGATCTAACTTGTTAAACCCAGCCGAGTTATCATGCAGGTGGTGTGAACACCAAATTTTCAGTTCTGTGTGCCAACTACAATGTAACTCAAAGAGATTTTTATTTGTAGAAAATACATTTTTATGTGAGCTTTACTTAATAACAAAATGCGTTCATTTAGTATTTTAAAATAAGCCCCTGATTTTACATTGGCATAAGTAACAAATTTACCTTTGTTCACTGTGGAAGACAACATGTTAAAGATATCCCTGTACTTTATCTGTTTTACTTATATTTTGCCATAGTTTTACATTTGTAGCTCTTTTTATTATTATTATTATTATTATTACCACGCTTATTTTAACTTCACCTGTTTGTTGTCTGATACAAATCTTGTAATTGATATTTAACCCACTTCCTATTGTCCAAATGACTTGAAATTTTGCACACTTACTCACTTCCGATGACAATACATGAATCAATAATCCATCCATCCATTTTCCAACCCACTGAATTCTAACTACAGGGTCACGGGGGTCTGCTGGAGCCAATCCCAGCCAACACAGGGCACAAAGCAGGAACTAATCCTGGGCAGGGTGCCAACCCACCACAGGACACACACAAACACACCCACACACTAGGGCCAATTTAGAATCGCCAGTCCACATAACCTGCATGTCTTTGGACTGTGGGAGTAAACCGGAGCGCCCGGAGGAAATCAACTCAGAATATGCAAACTCCACGCAGGGAGGACCCGGGAAGCGAACCCAGGTCCCTTAACTGTGAAGCAGCAGCGCTACCCACAGCGCCACCATGCCACCCGAATCAATAATCAGTTTCACTAATTGATCAATTAATCCATGTTAATTAAGAAATGAAATTTTCATATGAAGAATAGTTAAAAATTTCACCAATAGATGGCGCTAGTAACAGACAGAAATATTAAAGGAAGTGTCAAAATATTGATTCCAAAATTATACTAAAACTAACCCAAGACTAAAAGGTTGGAAATAATACATATATATAAAAAATATTTTTTAAAAACCATGCTTATATTAAGTTAAAATTTTTTTTTTACTTTTTAGTACACTTTTTAACTTAATATAAGCATGGTTTTCAAAAGTCTTTATATATATATATATTATTTGTCATTTTTTATTATTTTCCTTTTTCTGTGGAGTTTATTCACCTAATTGTATTGGAATAATTGTAATTAAAAATTAACAAATATTCCTAAATTTCTTATAAATGCAACTGTAGCTGCATCTTTCCCAGGTTCCTAAAATCAAGCAGCTACTGAGTTGGCAAGGTAGGATCCAGCATGAGTCAAACACATAACAAAAGAAATCTCTCAGTCCATTAAAGTTCGTTTTAAAAAGGTTTAAAGAAAATTCAAAACAAAACACTTCACACAAAAATAGAGAAAAAAGTTATTACACGTATGGAAGAAAAGGCACAAAAGGAAAAAAAATGTTTCTTCTACAAACTTAGCTTTTTCTAGTTAAATTTCAGTTACTTTCTATAATTAAAGGTTTTGTTATTTCGCTATGGCAAGCTTACATATGCTTTGCTTAATACATTCAGTATGTTCTGTATGTAAGGGCACATTCAAAATTGTCAATACGATAATTGCACTTTGAAAACTGTTTGCCCTCCATTCCTTACCAGGCGCAAGGCAGATCATAAACTGGAACTAATCTGTAGTCAGAGGGAAAAGAAATAATTAGAATATTCCATTTCTAGGTTATAATAGAACTTCCCATAGACAATGCATTAATATTTAATCAAACATTTTAACATAGAGGTTGGGAGCATGCGCTGATAGCATGTCGCTCTATCCACCACCCGATAAACCATAACTAAGAAAGCATTTCTATCAATTTAACTTAACCATAATACCTAACAAATCACTCTTACAGCAACTCTCACAAAAACAACTCTCTAAAAAAATAAAAAAATGTCTCAAAAGAAAAAAAAGACCAGTTTCTAACATTACTAATGCTAGTAAAAAAACAGAGCCACTCTAAAAGCAACATTACATTCATGATGTATCTTATGACACACTCAATCTTCAGCCTGTAGTCTGGGTCCAAGGCAGGCCGTTCAGTTGTGCTTCCAGAAACAGTCATCCATTTAGCAAGACCTTCCAACCAATATTTCTGATATGGAAACTGATCCTCAAGATATGGAAAGATATGGAAGAAGATGATCCGCTGTGGCAACCCCTAATGGGAACAGGCAAAAGAAGAAGAAGAAGACTTTAAAAAAAGTTGACATCTGTGTAAACTCTCCATTGTCATGTTTATGTTTATGGGATTGCATAAAGAAGAAGAAAACCAATTAGATTTTTGTGTCCTTAAAGATGCCTCTCACTCAGTCTGTTTTGGAAACATTGTGCCAAAACGCATAATTTCCACAGCATCATCTCTCTCTTCCTCTCTTTCTGATCAAAACCTGTCATTATCTACTTTCAAAGCATGTCTAAATTTGTTTCAATCACTGACCACTGAAATGTCTCACACCAGAGACATCTCACATTACTCTTTTACTATTTATTGTATTCTTAAAATCAATCGCATTTAGCCTTCTTATTCCAGCACATGGGACACACCATTATGAAACACTTACCATTTTAAATTCTAGTCTCAGCATTTATTTATTCGTTTTCCAAACATGCTTATTCTAGTTGAGGATCTTTGATAATCCTGAAAGCATCGGTCACAATATAAAAACTATCTCTGCACTTTGTGAAAAGAATAAGTAATAAAAGACATCACACTGTTATTTATCTGGCTCATTTTTTTTTCTTTGTCATGTTTATGTATCACTTCCTTTATCTTAATTTGATTTCTGTAATATTTTCCTCCCTTTTCCGTTTGTTTCACGATCTCTAAAACCCTTTGAATAAGCGTTTTTACAATTCTTTCACTCCTCATTTTTTACCCGCTCTTTTGTAAATATAAAATTCCATTTTACCAAGTGATGATAAAAAGTTTCAGTTGCTCTGAATATACTAAAGTTCCATGTTGGGTGTTTCTAACTTCTGATCTTTTGTAGAACTGTCTCATTACTATGAGAAATGTTTTTTTTAAACCATTCTAAGGAATATACCATGAAAGATTTGTTTTTATTATCTTTTTCGGATTACTTATTAGGTGTCATATCCATTACTCATTGACTTAACATTAAATAATGAAAATGTTTTGTCATTCCAAATTAGGCATAGCAAAGATGGCCTTTAGGGGAAAATACCTTGATTTGACTCTTTAAACTACACTCACAACTAAATCCTAATCAACCATAATTTCTATATTAAACTGTCACCACTTTTCACGAAATTTGTTCCAATTTTCAATTTCCTTTGGCTTACCTGAATAGTTGTTTGCAGGTCATCAATTCTATTCTGGAACAGATAGATAGATAGATAGATAGATAGATAGATAGATAGATAGATAGATAGATACTTTATTAATTCCAAGGGGAAATTCACATACTCCAGCAACAGCATACTGATAAAAAACAATATTAAATTAAAAAGTGATAAAAATGCAGGTATAACAGACAATAACTTTGTATAATGTTAAAGTCGCATAGTGTGGGGGAGAAACAATCTCCTCAGCCTGTCAGTGGAGCAGGACAGTGACAGCAGTCTGTTGCTGAAGCTGCTCCTCTGTCTGGAGATGATACTGTTCAGTGGATGCGGTGGATTCTCCATGATTGACAGGAGTCTGCTCAGCGCCCATCGCTCTGCCACAGATGTCAAACTGTCTAGCTCCGTGCCTACAGTAGAGCCTGCCTTCTTCGCCAGTTTGTCCAGGTGTGAGGCGTCCCTCTTTTTTGTGTTGCCTCCCCAGCACACCACCGTGTAGAAGAGGGCGATCGCCACAACCATCTGATAGAACATCTGCTGCATCTTATTGCAGATGTTGAAAGACACCAGCCTTCTGAGGAAGTATCTCTTGCACAGACCATCAGTATTGTCAGTCCAGTCCAATTTATCATCCAGCTGCACTCCCAGGTATTTATAGGTCTGTACCCTTTGCACACAGTCACCTCTGGTGATCATGGGGTCCATGAGGGGCCTGGGCCTCCTAAAATCCAACACCATCTCCTTGGTTTTGCTGGTGTTCAGGTGTAAGTGGTTTGAGTCGCACCATTTAACAAAGTCCTTGATTAGGTTCCTATACTCCTCCTCCTGCCCACTCCTGATGTAGCCCACGATAGCAGTATTGTCAGTGAACTTCTGCACATAGCAGGACTCCGAGTTGTATTGGAAGTCCGATGTATATAAGCTGAACAGGACTGGAAAAAGCACAGTCCCCTGTGGCGTTCCTGTGTTGCTGACCACAATGTCAGACCTGCAGTTCCTGAGACGCACATACTGGAACAGCCACCATTACCACTATAAAAGAAATTTCTAGCTGTATGAATAAAAAACTACAACACTGGAAGGCCAGTGTTTATCAATTATATATTACTTATACAAAAAATGAGCATCTCTCTCAACAGCCATAATCCCAATGGGTTGAAATATGAAAAAGATTTGTTTTTATTTGAAACATAGAGGAGAGGGTCACAGAATGGAAAATAACCAATCAATGGACCCAAAACAAAAAAGCTCCACCCTCCTTTTGGCCTTCTGTTTTACTGTCCTGTTTGTCTGGTGTAATAGTTTCACCTTCCAAGTGTAAGAAACACTCCTCCAGAGTCATGGTGTGGTCTTCTTTTGCGCCAAAGACAGCAAGCTAGACTTGTCTATGGTGTCTTATAGTGCCCCTGCAGCCCTTTGATCTACGTCCTGTATGAAAATATGTTATGGAAATAAATGTTTTTGTTGTTGTAACCGTTAAAGACTAACTCTCAAAGACAGCTTTCACAGGTGTTTTCATAAAGAGGCACTACAATGCCACTCTTTCTAATCAGTGACTGTGCTCTGTCCCTTAGCAGCTGGACATGAAATGTCAGACTCCCTTTAAGTCGCTCTCAGCCTCGCATTTAAAGGGAATGTGGAACTACCTATAAACTAGGAAGTATTGTGATCTCTTGCTTACTAAGACCTGCTCTTCTCCACATGCAACCTCAGGTTTTACTACCATCATACAATTGTTGTTAGCAGTCTGTCACACCAGAATTCAGAAATGGTGAATTTTCGATCTCTCTCTGTCCTTGTGGGGTTGCTGCTGCAGTTTCCATTTGCTAAATGATTTCTCACATTCACCTAAGAGTCCTGCAGGTGCCTTGTTTGCCTCTGTTCTGATCACCACAAAAAGTATACATCTGACCTGAGGAGCAATGAAGCAATACAAACAAATAAAAAAGAGTTATACAAAAAAAGAATGGGCTGTGATTCATTCCTCTAAAGTTTTATTAGCTTTGAACTCTTAATGAAATCATTACCATGACTTTAGAAATGTATGGAAATTTAATAAACTGTTTCGTATAAAAACATCAATTTAATGATGTCCTAGTATCAAGAACTTTATATAGAAACAAGGAGGCCAGGTGGTGTAGTGGTTAAGCCTTTGGACTTCAAACCCTGAAGTTTTAGGTTCAAATCTTGCTACTTGCCCTGCCTGTACTCCAATTGGAAAAGAAATGAAGTGTAACCAATTTTATCTCAAATCTTGTAAGTTGCTTTGAACAAAGGCGTTGCCCAAATAAACAAATGTAAACATTCATGCACATAGTCCCATTAATTTTAATCTAGCATTTTAAACAAATGCATGTATTAAATATAAAATTTTCAGATCATCCATACTTAATTCTGAAGACATCCCTACTACAAAAGTCTCAGGTGTGCCCTTAGCTATATATAAATGATGTACCAATGGCCTTGTTATGTACTGTTAATGAGTATTCCCAGGGTTACTGAGGAGATTGTTCAGATACTTGAAATCCATTACCATAGTTGAAAAAGTGGGATGAATTGACAGAAGACTTTTCTTATTACAGTGTAATAAATAGACAATTTTTTGTCCATATAGATATAATGGCAACTTTAAAAGAATGACTGTGGGACAATTTATTACCAGGATGCTTCAGTATATGGCTATGATAATGAACTCTATTAAAGCTTTTAAAAATGTATTAGAAAGCAATGGTTTTTACATCAGCAGTAACCATTTCAAAAATATAAAGAAGTAGTTACTTTATTTTTACCAGCAACATTACTAAAAGTCTCCATTTGAATAAGAATCCTTGAAGCACCGCACAGATAGCAGACTTAGCAGCACATTTGCTCCTAAATTTAACAGGTTTCTTTGCACTGTTCATGTTTGTTGCACACAACACATTTAGTTAGCAGCCAGTGTGCATCAATAGGTCCATGTAGTACTGTCCTGACAGTTGTGACAAGTCAGACACCTTGTGATGAAAATACACCTTCAAGGTAGCTGTTCACATCAGTACCAGAGCCTACAGGTTCCACATCCTCCAGTTGATTGCTACTATCTCAATCGGTATCATTATCATCCAAATGTTAATCTTGCAACAATTCTAGTTGTTTCAACACATCAGCAGTTTTATATTTTTTTGCGACGATGCAGGTATAGACTGTAGTTTCTGCAAGCTTTTGCCACTAAAAAAAATTCTATGGATATCCACTAGGTGGCAGCACTGAAGTACAGAACTGAAGCAAACGCAGAAGCAAAGTTTTATTGTATGTCATGACTTCACAGGTTTTATGACATACGAGTTAACTCGTACCTCACATTTAAAGGGAAATAAATTGAAAAATATTTCAGAATCAATACTTAATATAAAATATATATTACTACTTCATTAAACCTTAATGGAATGGTAATATCATATTGTGATACCCCTAGAATTCTAACCCTAATGTACAATATACAGTGGGTACAGAAAGTATTCAGACCCCCTTCAGTTTTCTACTCTTTGTTATATTGTAGCCATTTGCTAAAATCATTTAAATTATTTTTTTCCCTCATTAATGTACACACAGCACCCCATATTGACAGACAAAAAAAAATAATTTTTGAAATTGTTGCAGATTTATTAAAAAAGAAAACCTGAAATATCACATGGTCCTAAGTATTTAGACCCTTTGCTCAGTATTTAGTAGAAGCGCCCTTTTGAGCTAATACAGCCATGAGTCTTCTTGGGAAAGATGCAACAAGTTTTTCACACCTGGATTTGGGGATCCTCTGCCATTCCTCCTTGCAGATCCTCTCCAGTTCTGTCAGGTTGGATGGTAAATGTTGGTGGACAGCCATTTTTAGGTATCTCCAGAGATGCTTAATTGGGTTTAAGTCAGGGCTCTGGCTGGGCCATTCAAGAACAGTCACAGAGTTGTTGTGAAGCCACTCCTTCGTCATTTTAGCTGTGTGCTTAGGATCATTGTCTTGTTGGAAGGTAAACCCAGTCTGAGGTCTTTACCACTCTGGAGAAGGTTTTTGTCCAGGATATCCCTGTACTTGGCCGCATTCATCTTTCCCTCGATTGCAACCAGTCGTCCTGTCCCTGCAGCTGAAAAACACCCCCACAGCATGATGCTGCCACTGCGATGCTTCACTGTGGGGACTGTATTGGACAAGTGATGAGCAGTGCCTGGTTGTCTCCACACATACCGCTTACAATTAAGGCCAAAAAGTTCTATCTTGCAGTTTGCTAAAAGACACCTGAAGGACTCTGAGATGGTGAGAAATAAGATTCTCTGGTCTGATGAAACTGACTTAAACCCAATTGAGCATCTCTGGAGAGACCTAAAAATGGCTGTCCACCAACGTTTACCATCCAACCTGACAGGACTGGAGAGGATCATCAAGGAGGAATGGCAGAGGATCCCCAAATCCAGGTGTGAAAAACTTGTTGCATCTTTCCCAAGAAGACTCATGGCTGTATTAGCTCAAAAGGGTGCTTCTACTAAATACTGAGCAGAAGGTCTGAATACTTAGGACCATGTGATATTTCAGTTTTTCTTTTTTAATAAATCTGCAACAATTATGTGTGTACATTAATGAGGGAAAAAATTAATTTAAATGATTTTAGCAAATGGCAGCAATATAACAAAGAGTAAAAAATTGAAGGGGGTCTGAATACTTTCCGTACTCTCTGTATGTAGGTACACACATTATATACTCTATTAATGATAAGCAAAACCCTTAGTTTCACAAAATAATTTTTTTTCTCTCTCAGTTCATGCTATTCATAAAAGAAGAAAGCCATTTAATTCATATCTGGAAGAGTTTCATATATTAGTTCTACAAGTGTGTATTTTTCAAATTGTATTTTAAGAGCTCTAGAGTAAAAAAATCCTCAACTAAGATAAGGTGGATACTAGGTGATGGGGGCTGGCAGTTGTGACTTTCTATGTAGTAAGTTTTGTACTGGGGAAAACACAGATATGTACACAATATGGAATTTTACTTTGCCTTTAAAACCCCCAAAATTCTTTAGTGAGTTTCGGTTTTTGCAAAACAAATTTTAAGGTCAGCTTTGTGAAGCTGTGTATCGAACCTTGCCAGTTTTGTTCATCACTACTCTGTATGTTCTTACGAGTTGAATGACCTATTGAAATACAAAAGTCTTGTAATCCATGAGTTGATGAATTACCAAACTCATCAACACCGTTTATTAAAACTAGGACATTTTGGCAGTACATGTATAGACTTATGTAAAAAGAAATTAATATTATTTAACTTTGCATGATCATCTTCATAGTTTTTATGTTACATTTATATATGTTTTAATACATTTAAAATGTATTTTCCATTTATGTTTGCAGTGTAGTGTTTAGCGCTGCTGCCTTACACTTTCAGGAAGCTTCAGCTCAAGACTTGGCTTGAATCTGTGTCTGTTTCTTAAGTATTTTTGTACTTTGGTCTGTGTAAGCTGTTTTCAGAATTCTCTTATTTTCTTCATGCGTCACAACGTGACAGGTGTCTGTTAACTAGCCTGAAATTAATTAGTGTGTGACTCTGCTTGAACACCCCCTTCAACAGATCAGCACCCCATCCTGATATTGCTGTTGGATTTCATTGGATTCTGCTGGAAGAATTTCCAGCTTTCCTAGTTGAATTAAATTGATTTAGTAAATACATGGATGTTTCTAGGTGGCACGGTGGCGCAGTGGTAGCGCTGCTGCCTCGCAGTTAGGAGACCTGGGTTCGCTTCCCGGGTCCTCCCTGCGTGGAGTTTGCATGTTCTCCCCGTGTCTGTGTGGGTTTCCTCCGGGCGCTCCGGTTTCCTCCCACAACCCAAAGACATGCCGGTTAGGTGGATTGGCGATGCTAAATTGGCCCTAGTCTGTGCTTGGGGTGTGTGTGTCCTGCGGTGGGTTGGCACCCTGCCCAGGATTGGTTCCTGCCTTGTGCCCTGTGTTGGCTGGGATTGGCTCCAGCAGACCCCCGTGACCCTGTATTCGGATTCAGCGGGTTAGAAAATGGATGGATGGATGTTTCTAGAAACTTTTGGAAATTTTGTAGCTTACTAATTATGATTTGATATGTAATTTTCCCAATATCAACATTTTCAAACAATTATTATATTCAGTTATGTTTCGACAGGAAATTCCTGCAACCACATGCTGTGTAAACAGCTGACAAGATGCCAACGTTTTTTAATCATGGAGTTCAATTATTGGCAGAAAGCAGCAAAGGCGTTTCTTTGCAAGTCATCAAAACATACAGAATGGATATGAACACTCCAAATGTTCCTGAGCTTTTACTGTCACTGTTTACTGTTTTTTTTTAATGATTAGATTTCCTTATCACATTTTAAAAAAAAATGAAGAATTTTATCAGAGTTACAATTTGGCAGTATCCCAGTCGTTGTTTTAATGTCTGGACATGTTTCAATAATAGGTGAGAAAATCCTTCCAACAATCTGACTTTTATTATACCAGAACCCATGCTCCTGCTGTGATGCTAGATTAGGGAAATTAACTTTCCAGATGTATTCCAACATTTGTAATGTATATTAAAATAGTAATGTAAATTAATCATATATTGCATATCACAGTGTGTTTGTTTGGAGACCATTTTTTGTTCCAACTCTCTTTAACAAATTAAATTAAGAATTTCTTACTCATTCAGTATAGAGTAGGTAAATACAATTTCTTACTTTTCTACCCCATTACAAAAACAACTGGAAACCTGTAAATTTCAGAAAAGAAATAAAAATGACTTTACTATTACTTGCAATGCTAATTCTGCAATGTACCATATTTGTCACAAATATCATTGCCATTAGATATGGCCAATATACAGCAAACTAACAGCCATTATTAATTTGTCTGACTTTTACTGAAGTGTATCACTATCCAGCACAGTGCATACGTGACATGGCTGTAATAAACTGTAACATTGGCCTGACGTATAATAGGATCTCAAAGAATTGAAATTTAACTATTCATATGGCTTTTATATTTCTCCTCTTCAGTAGTTTGAAAAGGATTCTAAGTCAGCAGTCTCTTTCTTCTTGTAGAAAAAAAGAAGTTGTCAACTATCCAACATCTTTCACAACATGCTTGAAAGAAGTCCAGATGTTTAGCTTCTTTCATGTTTGTAATATTAATAAAATGTTTAATATGCATGCCATTTCCAATGAAGTGCTACACCTATGGCTATCTGTAGTGCTAATCATCGAGGCTGCAGATGGTGGATATCGCATCCAAACAGTTTTGTTGTGTATTCAGTTGAGGGTGGGACTGTGGGGGCAACATTTGATAAGATTCACAGCACAGTCAATAATCTCTTCCATCCCTTAAAAACTATATATGTAAATAAATACATTTTAAATGAAGTATAAATCTGATAAAGCCCTTTACCTAGACACTTTTTAATTAAAAAAGTAAATTGGGCTTACAGTACATAAATGGGAGACTTCCCTTTTTCACATAAAATAATAATATAGCTAACTGAACAGCATGAGAACATCTTTTCATTTTTGAATCTTTTAAAAATTTAATTAAATTCAGTTTATTTTTATGTAGTGTTCTTCACTGAATGCAGGCTCAGAGCACCATGACAATGTTTACAGCTACATATTACATGATGTACATACATAGAAATACAATACAATACAATACAATACAGTTTATTTTTGTATAGCCCAAAATCACACAGGAAGTGCCGCAATGGGCTTTTTAACAGGCCCTGCCTCTTGACAGCCCCCCAGCCTTGACTCTCTGAGAAGACAAGGAAAAACTCCCAAAAAAAAACCTTGTTGGGAAAAATGGAAGAAACCTTGGGAAAGGTAATTCAAAGAGAGACCCCTTTCCAGGTAGGTTGGGCGTGCAGTGGGTGTCAAAAGAAGGGGGTCAATACAACACAATACACAGAACAGAACAAATCCTTAATACAGCATAATAATAAAGATTTTAGAAGTACGGAGCAGAATTTAACAGTAGATGATATCACATAATAAGATTTGGATATTTTTTTTTTTTTTATTTATTAATTTTATTACAATCAATACATAGCAATCAAGTTTTTACAAAAAAAAAAGAATTATGCTAAGAACAAATCGATCCCCACCCTTGAGAGAGAGAGCAAGCCAAATGGTGTAAAATTTAAGGCTTGTAAAAAATACCTAAATCAACAAATTCTCTGTGCTTTATAAACTCATTTCAAAATATTACTGATTAGATCCTGCCATGTTTTGAAAAAAGTCTGCACAGATCCTCTAACTGAGTATTTAAATTTTTCCAATTTTAAATAATATAACACATCAGTTTCCCACTGACTTAAAGAGGAGAGTTTGGGTTCTTCCAGTTTATCAGAATAAGTCTGCGTGCCAACAGTGTAGTGAATGCAATCACAATTTGTTTGTCTTTCTCCACTTTAAGACCCTCTGGAAGAACCCCAAACACAGCTGTTAATGGGTTAGGAGGGATTGTGAGTCCAAGACTGTCTGAGAGGTAATTAAAAATTTTTGTCCAGAATAATGTTAATTTGGTGCAGGCCCAGAACATGTGACCCAGTGAGGCTGGGGCTTGGTTGCAACGTTCGCAGGTTGGATCATGCCCTGGAAACATTTTGAGAGTTTTAGTCGAGACAGATGTGCTCGATATATAATTTTGAGTTGTATAATTGTATGCTTTGCATATGGAGCTTGAGTGAATTCTCTGCATTGCTACTTTCCACTCCTTTTCTGATATATTAATTGAGAGGTCATTTTCCCAGTGTCCTCTTGGATCTTTGAAAGGAAGGGATTGTAAAAGGATTTTATATATTGTAGAGATGGAGTCTAACTCCTTGAAATTGAGCAATAATTTTTCCAGCGTGGATGAGGGTGCAAGATGAGGAAAATCTGGAAGGTTCTGTTTAACAAAGTTCCTGATTTGAAGATAGTGAAAGAAATTTGTAGCTGGAATGTTAAATTTGGAATGTAATTGTTCATAGGATGCAAAGACGTTGTCTATATAAAGATCTCTAAGCAAGTTAATTCCAAATTTTTCCAGATATTAAAACTGCATATGTTTGTGAGGGTTGAAAGAGGTGGTTCTTTTGCAGGGTGCCACAGAAAGAAGCTTCTCCGTCTTAAAATGCTTTCTACATTGGTTCCAGATTCTAAGTGAGTGGAGCACAATTGGGTTATTAGTGTATTGCCGATAACGTGTGTTTATTGGAGCAGAGCAAGGAATACAAAGAAGTACTGCAGGATTTTACTTCTATTGCGGTCCATGCCTGTGTATGTTCTTCTATTTGTGTCCAGGTTCTTATCGACTGTATATTTGCCCAGTAATAAAACTGGAAGTTAGGTAGAGCCATGCCACCTTCTGCCTTTTGTCTTTGTAGGGTCGCTCTTTTGATGCGTGGATGTTTAGAATTCCAAATAAATGAGGTTATTGTTGAATCTAATTGCTTAAAGAACGATTTATTAATGTATATTGGTATGTTTTGAAATAAAAAGGAGCTTAGGAAGAATATTCATCTTAACAGTGTTAATTCTTCCAGCTAGTGTGAGATGAAGGGTTGACCATCTATGCAAGTCTTGTTTAATTTTTTCCATGCAGACACGAAATTTTGTTGATAAAGAGCTTTATGTTTACTTGTGATGTTTACCCCGAGGTATTTAAACTGTTCTGCAAAGATAAAAGGAAGGGTGTCTAATCTAATATTATATGCTTGCGAATTCACGGAAAGAGTACACTTTTATTCAGATTAATTCTGAGACCAGAGAGCTTTTGAAATTCTGTGAGTGCTGCTAAGACTGCAGGCACAGAATTTTCTGGGTCCGATATATACAGTACCATGTCATCTGCATATAATGAGATTTTCTGTTCCAGTCCTTCTCTGCTAATCCCCTTTATCTGATCAGTATTTCGACAATGTATTGCCAGTGGTTCAATGGCAATTGCAAACAGCAGTGGTGACAAAGGGCATCCTTGTCTTGTGCCACCGCTCTAGTTTAAAGTAGTCTGAGCAAATGTTATTGATGCAAACTGAAGCTTCTGGGTTAGTATACAGTAATTTAATCCATGCACAAATGTTCGGGCCAAACCCAAACTTCTCCAAAATAGTAAAAGGTATTTCCATTCAATCATGTCGAATGCTTTTTCTGCATCCAATGATAATAATATTTCTGGGGTGTTTGATTTAGTTGGTGAGTATATTACATTAAACAGGCGTCGAAGATTTGAAGATAAGTGTCGGCCCCTAATAAATCCAGTTTGGTCTTGTGATATTACGAGGGAGCACTTTCTCCATCCTTCTAGCTATGATTTTAGAGAGTATTTTAACGTCGTTATTCAGAAGTGAAATTGGTCTGTATGATGCACATTGTAATAAGTCCTTATTTTGTTTTGGAAAGACAGTGATTAGTGCTTGGCGAAAGGTTTGTGGAAGAGATTGGTTATCTCTGGCTTCTGTAAATGTTGCTAATAGGAGGGAGCTAGCTGAGCGGAGAATTTCTTGTAAAACTCTGCAGGGTAGCCGTCAGGGCCTGCTGCTTTTCCACCTTGGAGTGACTTTATAGCATCCAGTAATTCTGATAATGACAGAGGTTTATCGAGTTCCTCCACACTAAAAGCGTCAATTTGTGGTATCTGTAATTTATCCAGAAATGCATTAGATTGTATATTGTCTTCTTTAAACTC
This sequence comes from Polypterus senegalus, assembly GCF_016835505.1. NCBI lineage: Eukaryota > Metazoa > Chordata > Cladistia > Polypteriformes > Polypteridae > Polypterus > Polypterus senegalus. The sequence goes on from NC_053156.1 coordinate 217,415,526, forward strand.
AGTAGTATATAGGGATTTATAGTAGTCTCTAAAAGTGTACATTATATTTTTGTGTTCGATGATTTTATCTCCATTCGTGTTAGTAATTACGAGATTGCGTTGCATACATCTTGCTTGTGAATTTGTTGCGCTAAAAGCTTATTAGCTTTCTCCATGTTCATAATAATGATGTCTGGATTTGTAAATTAGTTGTTCGGTTTCTTTAGTTGTCAAGAGGTTTAATTCTGAATGTAGAGCCTGCCTCCTCTTATGTAGAGTCTCGCTTGGTAGTCTGGCATGTTCTTCATCTATTTTAGTAATTTCGCTTTTTATCTCTGCTACTTTCTTCGCTTCGGATTTATTTCTGTGGGAAAGATATGAGATAATCTGTCCTCTTAAGAAGGCCTTAAGAGTTTCCCAGAGTATTCCTGCAGAGATCTCAGGGGATGTATTTGTCTCTAGAAAGAATTCAATTTGTTTGGATATAAATTCAGTACAATTCTCGTCAGCTAATAGAAGCGGATTGAGCGCCATCTCTGGGGTGAGTGTATGGGGCTTAGTAATTTCAGCTCCAAGATCATCGGAGCATGGTCTGAAATAACAATAGCATCGTATTTACAAGATTTAATCTTAGGCAAGAAGTTATTATCTATAAAGAAGTAATCAATCCTTGAGTAGCAATGATGTACTGGTGAGTAGAAAGAATATGTTCTTGAATTTGGGTTTAAAAACCTCCAGGGATCTGATAAGTTGTGATCAGTTATAAACTTTGTAATTATCTTTGCGGTGTTAGTTGCGTTCCCCTGTGGAGGAAGTCTTATCTAAAAGTGGATTTAGAACACAATTAAAGTCCCCAGCCATTATAAGTTTATGAGTGTTCAGATTGGGAATGGATGCAAATAAATTTTGTATAAATTCCTTATCATCAACATTAGGTGCATAAACATTTATCAAAATCATTTTACAGTTAGATAAGTCTCCCATGACCATCACATATCTCCCTTCAGGATCCAATACTACATCTGATGCTACAAATGGTACTGTTCTATGTATGAGAATTCCCACCCCTCTAGTTTTCTTTGTAAAACTAGAATGGAACATTTGGCCAGTCCAGTCTTTTTGCAGCCGGAACTGATCCTTACTTAGTAAGTGGGTTTCCTGTAAAAATACTATTTTAGCATTTAGACCTGTTAGGTGAGAAAGTACTTTCTTTCTCTTTAATTCGTGATTCAGGCCTTTAACATTCCAGCTTACGAAGTTAACTGTCCCATCATGGAGACACTGATTCTGAGTTTTTGATGTCATTTATAGTCTTAACTGGAAGTGAAATAGTTTAGGTCTTAATTTCCTATTCCCCAAGAGTTGTTGCCATGCAGCTTATTATTACGTTGATAGTTATAATTATAAAGATTGAGATGATAGATTAGATATAGATCAAGCCTGCTCTCTTTCTCTTCCCCCCTTAACCCCCCACCCTCCCTTTTTGCCTCCCCAGATGAGGCTAAAACCCACTTCACGCAGTCCCAGTCCTCTGACATACCCAGAGATTTGGATATTTTTAGAGTCCCGGAGACCTCATCCATCAAGCTGCCTCCCCATTTGGCCATTCCACGGCTGAAACGTTGCTCGGCCAGCCAATCCAATGAAAGGACCCCTTTTTCCCATGATTCCTGTGATCCTCCATCAGGGATGACTTTACCACAGGCAGGCAAACAACTTGTCAGGCGGGCCGTAGCACCAATTGCCACATTTGAGTACTGAGAACAGAAACAGAATAGGTGAGGGTTAGTAACAAATTATAACAATCATGTTACTTATGTTTTAGTGCTAATGACTAACAACAGAGATGCAGTATGTACAGTTAATCAGCAGCTCTAGTCAGGATATGCTAAACTGAAGTAGTGAGTCTTCAGCCGGGATTTAAAGGCTGAGACTGAAGGGGCATCTCTTATAGAAGCAGGAAGACCATTCCACAGTTTAGGGGCCCTGTAACTAAAAGCTCGACCTCCCACTGTTATTTTATTAATCCTTGGAATCCTAAGCAGACCGGCATTTTGAGATCTTAATGTGCGCTCTGGTTTGTAAGTCATGATAAGTTCAGACAAGTAAGCCGGACCTTGGCCATTTAATGCTTTATATGTTAAAAGGAGGATTTTGAAATCTGCCCTAAATTTAACCGGAAGCCAGTGTAAGGATTTAAGAACTGGAGTTATGTGCTCATATTTTCTTGTTCTTGTAATAATTCTTGCAGCCACATTTTGGATTAACTGGTGGCTGTATAGAGAACAGTTTGAACAGCCAGTGAACACCGCATTTCAGTAGTCAATCCTACTAGAGATAAATGCATGAATTAATTTCTCAGAATCCTGTTTATTTAGAAAGCGCCTTAATTTCCTAACATTTTTAAGATGGAAGAAACATGTTTTGGACAACTTTGTAATATGTGCTTTAAATGACATGCTAGAATCAAAGATAACTCCTAGATTGCGGGCTGATTCAGTAAAATTAATGGGGATTCCAACTGAGTTAAATGATAACAAAATATTGCTGTGATCAGCGTCATTCCCTCCAACAATTAACATCTCTGTTTTATCCGTATTCAAAGACAAGTAGTTCTCATTCATCCACTCCTTTAATTCACTAACACAACTAATTAAAGACAACATCGGAGAAACTTAATTTGATTTAAATGAAAAGTATAACTTGGTGTCATCTGCATACGAGTGAAAATTAACATTATGTTCCCTAATGAGAGATCCCAGTGGAAGCATGTAAAGTGAAAACAGTAAAGGTCCCAGTACTGAGCCCTGTGGGACACCATATTGAACTTCTGTGTATAATGATGGAGTACTGTCTGCACATTTCTGTACATATTGGAATCGATTTGATAAATAAGAACTAAACCAAGCGAGCACGGGGCCTGTAAGCCCAACATCGTTTTCTAGCCTGTGCAGTAAAATAAAATGGTCAATGGTGTCAAATGCTGCACTTAAGTCTAACAGCATAATTACAGTGGAGTTTCCTTCATTAGAGGAATGTCATTTACAACCCGTGTTAGTGCAGTTTCTGCTAAATACACATTAAACACATAGTAAAACAGACTTCACATAAACAAATTGTGACAGTATGAGTCCATTATTTTCATAATTGATTCATAGATAGAGGTAGTGCTTTAATTCCAGTTGAAAATGTAAATTTTACAGGAACTCAAGAAATACAGAAATATATCTTAACAATATCAACAGTCTTCCCCTTAAATACATAAGAATTACAAAACTGAAAACGTCTGACTTGCCAAATGACAAGAGAGCAGTCACACTTACACTGATGCATTATGTAGGACTAGTGCTGTTGGTATAAAGGAGCCCCAGTAGCGTTTTTTTGTCACTCTTCTGCAGAATAATTTTTTACCTAAAAGTACAAATGGAATCATGAAGATGCCCAATATCATTCATAATCGCAATTAGTTTTATCTCTATTCTCTCCTAAGCAACTATTTCTAGTGGACTGAGAGGGTGTCCTGTAACTCAGCCTGCCTTCTCGATGAGTGTGTTGATTTTGTGTCCTTCCTTGAAGTGATATTACCAGCTCAACACATTGCAGTGTAGAAAATTGTTTTGGCTATCACAGAGGTAAAGAACATATAAAGCATGTCACTACCACATTAAAGGAGCACAGTCTTCTAAGAAAATAGAATCTGCTCTCTCCCTTTCTGATGTTGACCCCCACGTTCTATGTAGCTGTGTACTAGATCCAGATCTTCTACCTGAATAGAGAAGGCTTACAGGTATTTTGATGTAGTGAAGATCAATAACCAGTTCCTTGGTTTTGCTAATGTTCAGTTGCAGACAATTACTTTAGTATCAAGTAACCAGAATTCCACGTGATTCCTATACTCTCTCATCCCTCTTATCGATACACCCAATAAGAACATCTGAAAATTTCTGCAAGTGATATGACCAGATGTTTTATTTATAGTCAGAGATGTACAGGCTGAAAAGGTGATGGGAATGTTCCTTTGGGTGCTTTAGTGTTGCTCAGAACCAGAGGCACAATCCATAAGCCTGATAAATTGCAATTGGCTTGTGAAATAGTCTGTTATCCAGGACACCAAAGGGTCAACCACGTGCATATCCCTGAACTTACCCCATAACACGCATGGCTACATGACACTGAAAGCATTTGACAAATCAAATAAACTAATACTCACAATGTGGTCAGCTTTGTCCAGATGGGGATAACCCTTGTGTAGAAGTTAGATATTTTCATCTTTTACTCCAGTCTTTGTCCGGTAGGCAAATTGCAGTGGGTCCAATGGGTCTTTCACAGGAGGACTCATATAGTACAGGACCAGCCTCATGAAGGACTGTAGGATATAAGTGCCACTGGTCTGTAGTCATTAGAGGAAAAGTTACCTGCCTTCTTTGGAAATGGAACAATATGGGATGTGTTCCATAGCGGCAGCACTTTCTGGAACCTCAGTGACAGGCTGAACAGGATGCCACAAAGTTATTTAGCACACACATTAAGAACTCAAAGACTGAATCCATCCAGTCCCACAGGTTTTCTTGTCTCTAGCCTCCTCAGTTGTCTTGTGACTTGGTCATCAGTTATAGACAGCCCATACTAATGAAGATCACTGATCACTGACCATACCAGTTAAAGTAGAAGGACTAAAATACATACAGGGAGTTGTTGATGCATCTCTGACGGTTAAGAAGTATTTAAATTTGTCCACATTTTATTCCAGGACTGGAGCCCTGAATTGCTTGAAACAGTCCACTGCAAATATCTTTCACATTATTCTGAATGAGTTTGTTTTCCATTATAGCTTGGTAAGCTTCCTTCCCTTCACTCAGCTTTTTCTCCACCATTCTATATACCCTTCAGAACCTCTTTCTTAACAGTTCTAAAACTCTCTTTTTATCAGTCAAGTGACTTTTCAGGTCCTTAGTAATCCAGTGCTTGTTGTTTGGGAAGCTCCACACTGTGTATATTAGTGTTGACATTGAAGTCCCTCAGTACCGTCCCCATGAGAGTTGCACAACATTTCCCTGTCTATCTCTTGGAAATAGTCATTAAGAGCCATTTCAGCCTCCAGGTTCCATTTCCTCATTATCGTGGTGACAAAAAAAGTGCAATTAAATGACTATTGTCCAATGGCCATTGCTTCACTCTTGGTGAAATTACTGGTGGATTCGTCATACCCATGATATTCGTCATACCCATTATCCATATTTGGAGAAACCATGGTCCTTTGTGAGAATACAATTTATTGACTTTACTTCAGCCTTTAACTGCATGAAGGCTGATATCCTCTGCAATGAATTACAGGAGGTACATTTGGGCCCTTATCTCACCTTATGAATTATAGTCTTTCTCCTTACCAGGGATCAGTTTGTTAAGTGGACAGTTGTATTTCAGCAGTCCATCATACATCAATAAGAGCTCCATAAGTGATTGTCACTATACTCTTCTCTATCTTTACTAACACCTTGAGAGGTTCTGACAGCAATTGTTTAGCTGTCAAGATGATATGGCATTGACTGACAAATCTAACAATGTGCCACATTTCGAGTAAGAGGCCAAGGGCATGCAAAGGTGATGCAAGGTGAAGAACCTTCAAGTAAATGTAAGGAAGACTAAAGAGCTGCTCACTGACATTAGGAAAAAGGCTTGATCAATACAAGCACTGGTCCTAATGGGAGAACAAGTTAAGAAAGTTGGTATCTTAAAATACTTGAGAACAATATTGGATAATAGGTTGTACTCTAATGGCAACGTGCAATACATTTACAAAAAATGCCAACAGCACAATCTATTAAGAAGCCTGAGAAATATTAACATTTCAACTAGCATTCTACGGAACTACTACATATGCCGTATTGAGAGTATACTGATTTTTTTCATTCCTGGTCTGGTGTGGGTGGTCTGTTTGTGACTAACAAAATGAAACTTAAAAATACCGTATTTACTCGTGTACCAAGCGCCCTCGTGTAAGATGCGCACCCTAATTTTTACAAAGAAAATCGCGAAAAAAGTTTTGCCCCGTGTACGCCGCGTGTTGTGATTGTATAGGAAGTGTTTAGAGAGAGAGAGAGTGCTGTCGAGCGAGAGGGAGCGAGAGGGAGCGCGAGTGAGCGAGCAAGCGAGCGAGAGAGAGAGAGTGCGAGTGCACGAACAAGCGAGCGAGAGAGAGAGCGTGAGTACATACAGAAGCGAGCGAGAGAGAGTGTGAGTTGGTAAGCAAGTGAGCGAGAGAGAAAGCGCAAGTGTTCGAGCAAGCGAGCGAGCCCAAGCAGAAAAAGTAAACATTACAGAATTACATTTCCTCGTGTATGACATGCACCTGATTTTCTAATGCTAATTTTCGGGAAAAAATGTGCGCGTGCTACACGCGTAAATACGGTAATCAAATTAGGGTCTGCTATTAGTTGACAATCACAATTAGAACTTCAACAATTGTATAGCAAAAGAGCTAAAAGAAAAGCAATTAGATTATAGAGAACCAAACACGCTGCTTGAATAGCTGTTTGCAAATGTTACATTCTGGGAGTCGATACTTGCTACTAATATTTAAAACAAATAGCTGTAGAAGTAGGTTTAACCAACTGTAATACAACTTTTAAAAAGTCCGAATTCAATTTTGTTGAAATAAGTACCTAATATAGATTTCTGTTTTTATGTATAAAAATAAGTCATTCATTTTTATTTTATGCATGTATAGTAATATGCTTTTTTATGTTGTTGACCAGATCAAAGAAAATTTTCACTTGTAAACAGTAAAGATGTCTATAACAGGCTTGTTGGTGGGAGGGAGATAGATCTGATTATGGTTGTTATATTTTAGTCAGGGGGTTCAGTTCATTGTTTTTTTTTTTCATTTTCTTCATTTTTGTGTCATTTATTTATGTTAATGTTACTTTTGGCAATTATCTGCTTTGTTCTCTATGTTGTGTTATGTTCCATGCATTTTGTCAGTGGTGCCCAAAGGGTGGGGCCTCCTGTCCATTACCGCAAGGAATTGACCTCTGCCCTATAATGGAGGGAGCGACTCACAGTTCCTTGCGGTTCGTTTTAATGCGTTCATGGTGTAGTGAGTTCTCTTCAGTATTACTGTGATTTTCTGAGTGTACTTTGTATTTTTGAACCTGTGCTGTTTTTTGACTTCACCTTGGATTTTGTATTGGCCATTTGTTTTCTTTGGGTTGCCTTTGCCTTTCAGGTAATTCCTCTTATGCCTTTTGTGCTCTAAAGAGCTTCTTGTTATTAAAGAGCAATTTTATATTAGTACATATTTTATTTATAAACATTCTCTGTGGCCATGTTTGTTACTAGCTGGGGTTTTTGAAGATGTTTCCCCCTCTAGTAGGCATTTTTAAAATTGTTTGGGACTTATATACTTTGGCACCATTGACCACATAACAATGGTCAGATGTGCCGATTGGTGCCACAGGCTTACATTTTCATTATGGCCAGTTGACAAAAGAGGGGATGAAAATAAAATTCTAATAATAATAATAATTCATTACATTTATATAGCGCTTTTCTCAGTACTCAAAGCGCTATCCACACAGGGAGGTACCAGGAAGCGAACCCACAATCTTCCACAGTCTCCTTACTGCAAAGCAGCAGCACTACCACTGCGCCACCTGTGAGGACAAGTCAGAAGCACTCCTGGAAAAAGTAAACCTACTCTATAAGTTATGGTTGAAGTCAGACACAGTCACAGATGTTCTTGACTTAGGCCAACCAGCCACCTGGGCATTCTCTAAAATGATATAAGTTTGTACTTGGAAGTTTGATAAAATTTTTAAATCCTTTCATCCTTGCCTTCCAAGGCGCTTATGTATTTCTGGTGTCTCTCTCATGAGTGTGGTAGTATATTAGTGGCCATCAGATTAGAGAAGGCTAAGTAACAGTTTACAGTTATAGTCATGCTTACATTTTTGTGTAAAAGACTAACAAACTGAGATGAAACTGAGAACACATTTAGAGTGCTGTGAACAATGTGAGGTTACTGTGCAAATATGTGAAACATGTGTTAGAAGGGTAGGAAAAGTCTTCAGTTGTGCGCATGGTCTTTGATTTTACAAGATTGTTTTAAATAATATTAGTTTTTATTCTTTTAGGCAATTTTACCTTATTGTTGGGTAGGCTCAGTTTACGTGAATGGGCGTTTATGAGGGAATTAAAAGCAATTCACTGACACGTTAGGTGAGACCTTATTTGTACTCTGAAGTACAGTACAGGATAAAGGCTGTTGCCTCTGTTTTTTGCAGGACTTTAGTGACTTGTGTCACAAAAACGACCAAAAGACATCAAAATGGTTTGGGGCAGCAACCTGTATAATATGCTATGGCTGCAAAAGGGTAAATTATTGTGAGATGTTCACAAGTCCGAGTCCAAAACAGAACTGATTTGAGTTCAGGAAGTGACATTGTCGGGACCTGAACCAGAAGTGATGCCATCGGAGTCAGAAATGACATCTTTGGGACTGGAAGCAACATCATCAATAGCGCCGATACCCCGGACATGCTGTCATCAATGGCGCCTGTACCTGAAGTGATGTCATCAATGGTGCCAGAACCTGGCGGGATTTCCCGTAGATGGTCTGCAGAGGATAGAGAGAGAAAGTCAGTGCAGCTGGTCAGCCCCTGGTCTGGTACTATTATTATTCGGGCCCTTTAGCTACCTCCCAATCACATGTGTGTGACACTTGCTAGTATAAAACTTTAAACAATCAATGAGTTGTAATAGAAAGAGAGACAGACAACAATTCTCTGTTGAAGAAAAGGAGAAAGTTGAGAAAAGGAATGGCGAACTAGCACAAGTAGGAAGTGAAATACTCCAAAATCTTTTATATTTGCAGCTGAAATGTGAACTCTGAAATTTAGAAAAGCTGGTAACATTTTATAACAGCTCCCATGGCTTTCATGAAATTAACATTTACATACTTTTATAAAGGACAAATACTTTTAACGTCAGAATAGATACAGGAAAAGATCTACAATAAAATAAATGAATAAATAATTTGTAACAATTCAAAGAAGGATTATACAATTTTTGTTAACAACTCTTTAATGAAAGTGTTATTAATATATGAGTCCATGTTTAATGATATTTGTAATAATTTGACTGTGCATGAATTAATAATCTGTTAAACATCACGTTAAATGTCAGTTTATGACTTATTAATGAAAGTTTTTATAAAGTACTACCAAAAATCTTCCAGCTGTTATGCTGACACTGTTACAATAAGAAGCAGTTTTGCTTTATCCTGCATCGTGGAGAAAAGTCCAATTACATTGGATGCCTTTTAACAAAGAATGTTAGTTTTAATGCTGCTTGTTACACTGACATGACCACATTATATTACTAAAATGCGGACACGTTTGGCATGCTATTTCTATCACAGTTCTACATCCAGTGAAGGAGGAGTTTTTAAAATATGGTTGTCAGCCAGCTTTGCTCTTCTTCCATTATATACATCATCTACCACACATGATATGGCCAATACCTCCTGGCATTCAACCTTCAAGTTTCTAACACATCTAGCTGAGTCAGGAAAAACAATGTCCGCTTGTGGCCTTGTCAGTAGAGAACTTGGACACTTCTTAGCAAGTGCTAACCAGAACAGATCCGTCTTACTAAAGATATGAAGATATGGTTTACATGAAGGCTGCGGTTAGCTGCTGCATTGGCTTTTTTGTTCAATAGCTTTGTAAGTTAGCAAGAGAGTTTTGAAAATAAGTTCAATATGAAACAATAAGCGGGCGGCACAGTGGCACAGTGTTAGCGCTGCTGCCTTGCAGTAAGGAGACATGGGTTCGCTTTCCGGGTCCTTCTTGCATGGAGTTTGCATGATCTCCCCGTGTTTGTGTGAGTTTCCTCCGGGTGCTCCGATTTCCTCCCACAGTCCAAAGACATGTAGGTTAGGTGCATTGGTGGTTCTAAATTGTCCCTAGTGTGTGGTGGGTGTGTATGTGTGTGCCCTGCGGTGGGCTGGCGCCTTGCCCGGGGTTTGTTTCCTGCCTTGCACCGTGTGTTGGCTGGGATTGACTCCAGCAGACCCCCGTGACCCTGTGTCCTCCTTCGACTGACAATAAGCCTGTTGAAGTGGTGATGCCAACATTGAATTTGATCTGAGTTGCCGTGATTTGTAATTTAGTTAATTTATTATTCCTTTCCTGGAGAAGATATGTTAATTACATCCCTTCCAGATTGTTGAGTTTTTATATTTCTTCAAAAAAAAGTAGTTTTTTTTTTTAGCCTATGTGCCATCATTTTCTCAGTTTTGCGGTTATAGTGACTCTCCCATGAGCTTCTGGGAGAAAGCGATCTCTGTTGTCATAATGTGCAATGGTAATGTAAATCACCATGTAAAAAACCACTAGTTTTGTTTCTACACTTACTGACTTTTTATTCCTCTACTTCATGTTTTTTGAACTTTGATTTTTGGTTAGTGATTAGGATTTACAAAAGATTGGCTAGAAATTTTAATATTCTACCCTGGCTCATTATGTTGACCACGTTTCTACCACCCGGTTATTTATATCAAATTTCTTCCATGAAAGTACTCTGGCATGAGCATTTTGAATGCCTTATAATAATGATAAATGGCATTTTTTCATTATTTTTTTCTAATTTGGTTTATATAATATCTTTGTTATCCACATGTCTGTTTTTTGTGAATTTGCTATCACAGTCCTGCCTGTGACATTTGTGTTAATTTCTGAAAATACTCATAGCTCCAATAATTTTTTTATTTCATTTGTACTAGTAAATATTTCAGAAAAACTGCATAAAATAAAAAAACAGTTGAAATCAGCAGTAAAGCGCAATGATGAATCCTTACGTAGAATATCAGATATATTATTTTTTGTAATCTTTAAAGTGATGTTGGCATTAAACGTTTGGTAAAATACAATGCATTTTTTGGCAACAGCTCCATTCATCAAATCATAAGGTTATTTCCAGTGAACTTTGCTCCAGTTTCTCCTGGCCATGAAACTAAATAAAATAAACGTGATTCTTCTAGGTCTAAAATAATGTTGTACAATTTGAAATTAAATAAAATAAACTGGATAATCCTAGACTTTTACGAGTTTATGATATAATTTTGTACAAGGTGTTCCCTCTACAGGGTGTGAGGATGAGTATTTGTAACTTGGCAGCTGACAATAATTCATGAGCAAAAAAATAGAGAAGACAGGAACTCTAGTTAAAGTCAATTATTTGTCGTTATTCATGCTCCATTCCCAATGGTCATTAAAAGATTTTTAAACTCATAATAAGCCACCACTGCTAATCATCCAGGCACAGTACTGCACACTCCAATTCTGGTACAATATTAATTCATTTTCCAAATCTGCTTATTTAATTTAGGGACATTCCATTAGTCATAAGGTTTATGTCAAGTTTTTTTGTTTTTTTTTCTGTAACGTTTCAGAACCTGAGAGCTTAACTGAACAAGTGATATGGCAAAAGGGAAAAGTCAGCAAATTTGTGTTTTCTATGCATTCCTTTTTATTACCAGACAGGAAAGTGGCGGTGGATTGCATAATAAGATGATGTCACATTTCATGACATCTAGTCAGTGAGGCTGTCAGACTTGACGAATGCAGTTGCTGATGTTGTCGCCTGAGTATTTCAATTTAAGAAGCTAAGGGTGTCAAATTACATGACTGTGCAACAAATTCCACCACATTTTCAAATATTCAACCATCACAAGCTTGTGATAGCATGCTGCCAGTCACAGCCAATCTCATGGAAAAGTTTTTTACGGGTATGGTGAGTAGAGCACAAATCCCTGCTCCTGTCTTTCCATTTACCATTCTGTTGTGGTAATTAAAACACAAAACATCAGACAGATGAGACAATATTCCGTTTGCAAGGTTCAAAACACCTGCATTCCTAATATGCATTACAATTCTAGGCGAGTCCTCAGTGGTTGCCAGGTCTCATGCAAATGCAGTCTGTCCTGGACTTAAAACAAACTCAAACCTGTTTGATTTTTTCGGATAGAGTTATAATCTGGTTAAACTGAGCCACTAGGTATGTCACATCACTTGAGTGACTGTCAAGAGAGCACACCACAACCATCCCCGACTCATTAAGATTACTTAAATTAAGTTCATACCTAAAAATTGTTGGAAAAAAATGGAAGCATTACTTTTCTCCTAGGTGACTTAGCTCCTTAACGGAGAGTCAATCATCCTGCTAACATCTGGTTGTTTAAAGCAGTGTAGCATTTCTCACTTGATTTCGGCACAAGACTAGGTGGCTTCATCATCAATGGTCCTCCTTGGCTGTTTCATTAACCGAGGTTTAGTTATTTCAACTTGTGGTTACTCAATTGTTTTATCAAACAGGGGGAGGTCTATCTTAGTCATTTTGGTTTGTGGATACTCAAATAGTTTATCAATTGAGAGTGGGGGGATTATTTCTGTAAGGCCCCTTTGCCATCAAAGGCTCCTAATAGTTCTTCTTTCAAACTCTTTTTTAATTTCTAATTCCATTGCAATTTTTTTCTGCCTCCCATTTAATGTTTTTAAACTTTTAATCACATCTATAATCTTGAAGATACTTCAATGAGTTGGCAGTAAAAAAATTTGCATTAGCTTCATCAATACGCCATCTGGGGACAGCGACAGAACGGCTTAGACTTTGTGAGTAGCAATTCTTAAATATGCATTTTATATAACTTTAGCGTTGTGTCTCTGGACAGCATTCATATATTTCAGTTTGAGCACTATTTAACATATAATTTATGTTCTTACATATGCTGTCCGTGCATCAGCATACTGACCCAATTATTCACAAGTTTGTGTATTACATCACACAAATTATCACAATTATCTACCTACTGTGGCAGACGACCAGGGAGCTTACCCTACCAGGATTCCCCTGTGATGCAAGGATCGGGAAGGCGACATATTGGGGACAATACCTCCCACGGAACACGAGAATTGACCCCCCTGGAGCACGTCAGGAACAAGGGCTTAGAGCTTGAAAGGTCAACCCTGTTGGGGACTGTGGTCACCATCAGGGGGGCCTGGACAATTCCGGAACCCTGGAAGAGCATCTGGAAACACCCAGAGCACATTCAGGTGCAACATAAAAGGGGCCACCTCACTCCATATGGGGAGCCAGAGTCCAGGCAGAGGACAGAGCTTGCAAGAGAGGAGTGAAGGCGGTGAAAGAATAGAGAAGAAGAAAAGAATAGAGGTGAAAAGGATTGAGCTATTGTGGGAGATCTCTGCACTGTGTGCAGTGTTGTGTAAAAAGGCAAGAAAGAGAATAAAACCGTGTGTGTTTTTGGGTCTTGTGTGTCTCAGTGTCTGTCTGTAGCCGGGCTAAATTCCACAATACTCACCAGCTTTTAAAAATTCAGGTAATTATTGTAGTGCACGTCTGTGATTGCAATTGCTGGATATGACAATTCATATATTTTTTACAAATCAAAATATCTGGAGAGAGATGTGAAAGTATTCCATTTCCCTAGCCCTTCAATTGTGTAATATAACAGGAGTGTCAAGGATCGGATGGAGTGGAAACTGATGCGTGCATAGATGAGTGGTTTTATAAATTCCATTACAGCACCCTAGAGCCAGTCCGAAGAGCCTCATGGTGCTTCTGCAATATCAGTTTTTTTAATTACGTTTGCTATTGTGCAGGAGAGAGAAAAACAAAAAGAAAACCTGTTTTTGCATATCTTAGCAATGAATTCTTTAGAAAATATTTTTTCTTCCAGTATAGATTTACAAGAAGAGAGTAATAATAGTCTTTGACTTCTTAAAACTTCTGCTGACCAACTTTGTGGTGTCCTCAGTCACCCGTTTAAACTGTCCCTAAGGCTTCAGAAAGAACCACTGTGGTGGAAAACATCCCACATTGTTCCTGTTACAAAGAAGGCAGACGCCTCTTCACCTGGTGATTACAGACCACTGGCATTTACATCTCACATCATGATTTCCTTTGAGAGGAGGGCCCTGGATAATATGAATACTCTTGTGGTAGACCACCTGGACCCACTGCAGTTTTCCTATCGGACAAAGATTAGAGTGAAGGATGCAATTATCTATTTCCCCCACAAGTCTTATTCTCTCTCGCCTGGACACCAGCTGGCAGCACTGTGAGGATTTATTTTTAAAATTTTTCAGTGCCTTCAGTATCATGCAGCCATCCCTGTTAAGTGGTAAACTTAGAGATATACAGGTGTATGAGCCTATAGTCTCCTGGATTATGGACTTTCTGCCTGGCAGACTGCAGTTAGTGAGACTCCAAGACTGTGCCTCTGAAATGAAAGTGAGCAAAATTGGAGCACCACAAGTTTCCAGTTCCATTTCATTCTGTACACTACAGACTATAAACATAGCACTGGGTCAGAAAATCTCAGATGATTCTGCATTTATGGGGTGTATTGATAAGGGGGATGAGACACAGTATAGGAGTCTGGTGGAGAAATTTGTTTGGTGCAAAGAAAATTATCTACATCTTAACATCAGCAAAACCAAGGAACTGGTTATTGACCTTCGCTGTACCAAAGAGCCTCAGTACCCCGTCACTATTCAGGGAGGGCACTGCTACAAGTTCTTGGACGTCCACATTAATGACAGGTTAGACTGGTCTCAGAACAAAGAGGAGCTATTTAAGAAAGGGCAGAGCAGACTCTGTTTTTAGGAGACTGTGTTCCTTTAATGTTGGTGGTGACATCCTTCACATCTCCTGGAATTTGTAGAAAAGGAGAGTGTTAAAACAAATTTGAGTGTCATTATGAATATTTCTGCACATCCTCTCTCTGACACACTAACACTGAGTACTATCAGGCAAGGAATTATTCTGCAGAAGAGTGTCAAGAAACGCTACTGAGGCTCCTTTATACCAACAGCAATACATCTGCAGAATGCCTAAATGTGACTGTGACTACCACATCAGAAATTTTCTTTCTTTTAAAATTTTCTCTCTATTATAAAAAAAATCCTGTGCAATGAATAACTAGTAGACGATATGTGATCTTCAAGTTTAGATCACGAAAGACAAATAAAAGAACTGTGAGACGAAAGAGAATGGGCCAAAAAAACAAAACAAACAGTAGTGTAAAGGGAAGCAGCACACACAGATACAGGTGTCTCAGTGCACATCATTTAATGCACAAAACGTAGATTTACACAATAATGGAACATACTGTACACTATGAGAATCTGTGGACCCGCAACAGTTTAAGCAATGACAAGTTTAATTTCAAAGAAAACACAATTCGGTCAGGTGTATATTTATGATCACAGAGAAGCGATCACAACGCAAGCAACAGAGACACAAAGTAGGAAAAAGAACAGTGGCTGTAAAGGCTTTAAAAAGATCGAAGGGCAGCACAACAGCTCCCTACTTGCAATCCCCCTCCACTCCCAACACCACGCGCGAGCAGCATTATACATCCTGCAAGAAAGATTTTAACCAAGACCGAGGCCGTAATTAAAGGGACAAGTATTGTTTTTTGAATGTCACGCGAGACCAGGCAGTGAGCCATCATTTAAAACAAGTCCACAGACATCTAACCTAGCAGTTATTGGATTGCAGCTGTCAGACAAGCATCATGTGCTCACAGCTCTTGAAACAAGCAAAACGAGACAAGCAAAACGTGCAGCTTGCCAGCTGCAGGAAGACAGCAGATGATGTGACGGCATATTCTTAGCATGCGTTCAGCTGCCCCTCCCCTTCACAATGCGAGCAGCGTTATACGTCTGGCAGGAAGAGATGTAACCACGCATGGGGCTGAAAATAAAGGACAAGTATTGTTTTTAAAAAAATTTTGAAGTAAAGTTGAAAATAATGCATATGTAACAATTCCCAAGAAAATAACAAACTCTTTTTTTTAAATTTTATTAATTTTATTGCAATCATTCCATACAAATCAATCAATTTTTACAAAAAGTAGGATTGAGAACAAGTCGACCCCCACCCCGAAAGAGAGAGCAAGGCCAACAGAGTAAAATTTAAGGCTTGTAAACATACCTAAATTAATAAGTTTGATAAGCCAATAGAGATGAATGGAGAAGAAAAAGAAATACAGAAATAATTGCTTCTTCTGTGCTTTAAGAGCTTATTTTAAAATATTACTGATTAGATCCTGCCATGTTTTGAAAAAAATCTGTACAGATCCTCTAACTGAGTATTTGATTTTTTCCAATTTTTCCATTTCAAATAGTATAAAACATCGTTTTCCCACTGACTTAAAAGAGGAGACTTTTGGTTTTTCCAGTTTAGCAGAATAAGTCTACGTGCCAAGAGTGTAGTGAATGCAATCACAGTTTGTTTGTCTTTCTTAGCTTTAAACCCATCTGGAAGAACCCCAAACACAGCTGTTAATGGGTTAGGAGGGATTGTGAGTCCAAGGCTGTCTGAAAGTTAATTAAAAATTTTGGTCCAGAATGATGTTAATTTGGTGCAGGCCCAGAACATGTGACCCAGTGAGGCTGGGACTTGATTGCAACATTCGTAGGATGGATTTTGCCCTGGAAACATTTTGGAGAGTTTTAGACGAGACAGATGTGCTCGATATATAATTTTGAGTTGAATAATTGTATGCTTTGCGCATATGGAGCTCGAGTGAATTCTCTGCATTGCTACTTTCCACTCCTTTTCTGATATATTAATTGAGAAATCTTTTTCCCAGTGTCCTCTTGGATCTTTGAAAGGGAGGAACTGTAAAATGATTTTATATATTGCAGAGATGGTGTCTGAGTCCTTGAGTTTGAGCAATATTTTTTCTATGTGATCAGTATTTCGACAGTATATAACAAACTCTTTAAAATGTATATTGCCTGCCAAAGGTAAAGTCATCCCTGATGGAGGATCACAGGAATCGTGGGAAAGAGGGGTCCTTTCATCAGATTAGCGCTATTTCAGATGTGGAATGGCCAAATGGGAGAGGCAGCTTGATGAATGGGGTCTCCAGGACTCTAAACAAATCCAAATCATATTATGTGATATGTTCTAATGTGAAATTCTACTCCGTACTTCTAGAATTGTTATTTTTATACTGTATTGAGGATTTATTCTGTTCTATGTATTGTACTGTATTGTATTGACCCCCTTCTTTTTGACATCCACTGCATGCCCAACCTACCTGGAAAAGGATCTCTCTTTGAACTGCTTTTCCCAAGGTTTCTTCAATTTTTTCCCTACAAGAGTTTTTTTTGGGAGTTTTTTCTGGTCTTCTTAAAGGGTCAAGGCTGGGGGGCTATCAGAAGGTAGGGCCTGTTAAAGCCCATTGCGGCACTTCATGTGTGATTTTGGGCTATACAAAAAATTTTTTTTATTATATTGTATATCCGGTAAACGGATATATAGTCTTTTAAATTTCTTTTCTTTTTGTCCTTTTTACTCATTCTGTGTGTGTTCAGACAATAGTGTCTATCTATCTATCTATCTATCTATCTATCTATCTATCTATCTATCTATCTATCTATCTATCTATCTATCTATCTATCTATCTATCTATACAGAAAAATGTCATCAAAACAACACTAAAATGAACAAATATTTTTGGAAGTTCAAGTTCCCTGCAAGTCGCCACAACCCTAGATCAGTGCCTGTTCAGCCTTAGCCTAGAGCCAGCCATGGCTAAATGTTCACATGACACTTAGTTACTGACTGACCTTACAGTTTCAAGTTTAAATTATGGATCACCAGACCACACTGTGTGCAAATGCCTTTAGATAGTCAGTATTTGTTTTTGTTCTGCTATTGTTAATGACCATGTATAATAGCATGTTAGGTCTTACAGCCTTTGGAACCAATGCATTGCCTGAATGCAGCTTTATCCTGTAAGCTTCAGCAGTACTCTGCTGCTGGCCCAAGGCCAGGAAACATATTCTGAAATTCTAAAGCTGTATGTAGGCCATGGGCTTATTTGTTGTTTTAGATAAAGTAATTAAAGATGGTTTCAAAATAATGACCTAGTAGCTGTCCCCTTGATGTCAGTGGAATGTATGGAATTGTAATTAAACTTGAGTTTGAGAATGACCCTTTGTGGCTATGGTGCCATGAACTTGAACTGAGCCTGATCAGGCAGGAAAAACAGCTTTTCATTCATGATGAGGAGATCTAAGAGCACATAATGGGCCAAAATGATAGAAGTTCCATTCAGTGAAATACTGCTTACCCTTGAGAATGTGACAGGCTAAGAATGCCATATAGCTCATTGGACGTCGTTTTACTCTCTTATGCATTTATGTCAAGATTGTGTAGCACCCCGAGGTGCAAACAATTACCTCATTAAGGCACAGCCTGCCCAATGAATGAATAGATAGTTTCTTTATTCACAAGTCCAATATGTGTGTCTTATACTGTATGTTGGGAGAGATAATTATGAGGAAGGCAAAATGAAACATTACACCTCACTGAGCTTAATTACAAAGGCAGTTGCCTACTCAACAGGGTAGCCAGAAATTATCTTATAATTAGGGCTAAATTTAGATTTGCCAATAAAGTCCATTTATAAACTGCTTCAGTATTCAAAATAGCTCTCATATTAAGCTGGAAAAACTTGAAACCATTGAGGAATTTTACTTATTCATCCATTTTTTTATTTTGCCAAAACCAGTGCTAGTAACTTAGGCCTCAGGAAAGGGACAAACTATGGCTGAGCCACCAGTTAATATCAGAGTACACTCAAATAATATTCAGAGCTAATATGGAATCACTAATTCCTTTAACACGAGTGTCTGTTATTTGTGAGGCAGAAAGGTCTCATGAAAACATAGGAAGAATACACAGACTCAACACACCAAGAATAACCAGGCCTGGAACTGAACCTGGATCAATGGAACTGTGCGGTATCAATGCTAACCAATGTGTTCCTGATCCACTCATGGATATGGGGAAAATGTAAACATTCAATCCGTAAATCTACTCATTGATAATTTGTTTTTTGTAACATTAGGAGTGAGCTACTTTCCCAGGAACCAAGCAAGAGTCAACTGTTGAAACTCAGACAAGGAGGAGATTATATTTGAAAGTGAATCCTCTTTAATAAAACCCTTGTGTGTGTCCAGTTGTCCGTGTGTGTGTCTTCTGGTGAAGTGCGTATTCGCGGGGCAGCACATTTTCAGTCTCTCCCTGTGCATTCCCTGTGCATGAAAGAGAGAGAGAGACACACACACACAGGCACGTGCGCAAGAGAGAGACACACATACAGGCGTGCAAGAGAGAGACACACACACACATAGGCGCGCTAGAGACACACACACACACACACACGAGAGAAACACACAGGCACGTGAGAGAGAGAGACACACACAGGCGCGCTAGAGACACACACACACACACACACAGGCACATGCGTGTATTGTTGCAATGTTACTTTTCTTGGTTGTTTATTAAATTAAGAATTTTTCAAATGTTCGTTTTATCCCCTGTGCTTAAAACCCATTAAAAAAAAGTGTTCGAACTCTTGCAGTGTTACTTTTCTCTGTTGTTCAAGGTTTTCTCAGTGTTATTCAATGTTTTTACATTTAGTTTACTATTACGCTGTGCATTCTATGGTATAATTAACTATTTTTGTGCTTAAAAACGTAAAATAATATATATTTACAGTTACAGTTCGTACGGTCTGGAACGGATTAATTGTATTTACATATAATCCTATGGGGGAAATTGCTTTGGTTTGATTTTGGAACGAATTACGGTCGTGAACCGAGGTTCCACTGTCACAGAAAATTACTGGCATTTTATGGAAATACAAACCAGTATTACTGCGAGAGAAAATTAAAGGCACACAATACAGGGACACATATTACAGCCACATACAAGGTACCTTGCCATTTAATATGGACTGTTCCTACTAATGTTTATGAAGTACTGCTCTAGCGCCTGTTATTGTAACGGGCTTAATGTCTAGTGTATTCATATTTTCCTAGATTTCTCTCCTGCAACAGCTGCTAAACATGCTGCATACTACAGTGTTAAACAACATGTACACCGTGCTGATATCAAATACAATTTGTACCCTGTCAAATTAAAAGTGAATTTTGAATGTCAGTTTTACATTTTTAGCTCTCCAAATGAAACAGAAACATAGCTAAGCAGTCTGATCCTGGCATCCTTTTGAAACACAAGCATAAGCCATACCATGTTCTGACAAAGCAAAGAAGATTCTGCTTGCAACCTGCAACTTGAACCATTTGTAATCTAACATTTGCCATAACTATACATTCTATTTCCTTTTCTCATTCCTTTCCCTTTTGTTTCCAATTATTATATTATTGTAGCCGCCTTTGAATAAGGCAAAGTCAGGCACGGGTAAGACGCGTGTCAAAGAAATCTCTCAGTCCAAAAGTTCGTTTTAAAAATATTTAGTGAAAGTTAAAGGAAAATAATCCATACAAGAATAAAAAGAAAAAATAGTTACACACATAGAAATAAAGGCAAAAAAAAGGAAAAATGTATCTTCTATAAACTTAGTTTTTCTTAAGAAGCTTTGGTTATTTCTGTATTTAAAGGTTATTTATTTCTTCTTCTGTATGCTTTAAACATAGGGTTCAAAACTCTTTTATTTTACGAGTTACTTCACACTCAAAAGGCCCTTAGCCCGTTGGCACATAGACATGCGCCCTGGCACAGTCACGTGCATAAGCACGAACACGAGC
Organism: Polypterus senegalus; assembly: GCF_016835505.1. Classification (NCBI taxonomy): domain Eukaryota; kingdom Metazoa; phylum Chordata; class Cladistia; order Polypteriformes; family Polypteridae; genus Polypterus; species Polypterus senegalus. Next base: position 217,436,159 of record NC_053156.1, read on the forward strand.
ACAAACAAGAACGCGTATAAGGACACGGTTAAAAAACCGTATGCCTCTGTAACTTACACAAGGCAAGGCTAAACACTTACTGGAGAACATTGTTTACTCATAACTGTTAAGAAATGACAGGAAAATACCAACTCAATTCTATTCACGGGGGTTATAGGAACCTCCCATATTTTATGAATTATCATCTAATAAATATTCATACATTTTATAGAACAATTATATTGAAATCTCTTTCAATGAATATTTGTACTTCTTGGCAACTACAACGTAACTAACTATTTACAGGGTTTTTTTTCACTTCATATCCTTGATTTATTGAATTTGGAATGTACTGTATATGTTATTGCAGTCTCCATGAGAACCGTTCAACATCATACTCTAGGGTTAATGTATTGGGACTGTACTTTCAACATACCTCAAATTTAACTTTTTCTACACCACTGCTTTGGGGTTAATTTTGTTCTGGACATGCTCTGTCTGTCTTGGCATGTCAGAGGTTTAGGACTTTGTGAAGTGTGGTCTCCCACACTTGGGGAAGCAAAATGGGACAGTTTGGTGTTGGAGAGAGAGAGAGAGAGGGAGAGAGAACAAGAGCTTTGCTATTTTTTATTTATGCTTTCTACCCCAACAACCATTAATGCCAACACAACAATGGGCTTCATAGCCATAACACCAGGCATTAATATGAAATCTAGGTCAAAGCTACCATATGTAATAATATACAGTACTGCCTTAATGTACAGTTAGGTCCATAAATATTTGGATAGAGACAACTTTTTCCTAATTTTGGTTTTGTACATTACCACAATAAATTTTAAATGAAACAACTCAGATGCAGTTGAAGTGAAGACTTTCAGCTTTAATTCAGTGGGGTGAATAAAATGATTGCATAAAAATATGAGGCAACTAAAGCATTTTTTTAATACAATCCCTTAATTTCAGAGATTCAAGTAATTGGACAATTGACTCAAAGGCTATTTCATGGGCAGGTGTGAGTAAGTCCGTCATTATGTCATTATCAGTTAAGTAGATAAAAGGCCTGGAGTTGATTTGAGGTGTGGTGCTTGCATGTGGAAGATTTTGCTGTGAACAGACAAAATGTGGTCAAGGGAGCTCTCAATGCAAGTGAAAGAAGCCATCCTTAAGCTGCGAAAACAGAAAAAACCCATCCGAGAAATTGCCACAATATTGGCAATTAGAGTGGCAAAATGTACAGTTTGGTACATCCTGAGAAAGAAAGCAAGCACTGGTGAACTCAGCAACGCAAAAATACCTGGACGTCCACGGAAGACAACAGTGGTGGATGATCGCAGAATCATTTCCATGGTGAAGAGAAACCCGTTCACAACAGTAAACCAAGTGAACAACACTCTCCAGGGGGTAGGCGTATCGATATCCAAGTCTACCATAAAGAGAAGACTGCATGAAAGTAAATACAGAGGGTGCGCTGCAAGGTGCAAGCCACTCATAAGCCTCAAGAATAGAAATGCTAGACTGAACTTTGCTAAAGAACATCTAAAAGAGCCAGCACAGTTCTGGAAAAACATTCTTTGGACAGATGAAACCTCTACCAGAATGATGGCAAGAAAAAAGTATGGAGAAGGCGTGGAACAGCTCATTATCCAAAGCATACCACATCATCTGTAAAACACAGTGGAGGCAGTGTGATGGCTTGGGCGTGCATGGCTACCAGTGGCACTGGGACACTAGTGTCTATTGATGATGTGACACAGGACAGAAGCAGCCGAATGAATTCTGAGGTGTTCAGAGACATACTGTCTGCTCAAATCCAGCTAAATGCAGTCAAATTGATTGGGTGGCGTTTCATGATACAGATGGACAATGACCCAAAACATACAGCCAAAGCAACCCAGGAGTTTATTAAAGCAAAGAAGTGGAGAATTCTTGAATGGCCAAGTCAGTCATCTGATCTTAACCCAATTGAGCATGCATTTCACTTGTTGAAGACTAAAACAGAAAGGCTCACAAACAAACAGCAACTGAAAGATGCTGCAGTAAAGGCCTGGCAGAGCATTAAAAAGGAGGAAACCCAGCATCTGGTGATGTCCATGAGTTCAAGACTTCAGGCTGTCATTGCCAGCAAAGGGTTTTCAATCAAGTATTAGAAATGAACATTTTATTTGCTGTTATTTAATTTGTCCAATTACCTTTTAGCCCCTGAAATGAAGGAATTGTGTTAAAAAAATGCTTTAGTTTCCTCACATTTTTATGGAATCGTTTTGTTCACCTACTGAATTAAAGCTGAAAGTCTGCACTTTAACCTCATTGTTTCATTTAAAATTCATTGTGGTAATGTACAGAACCAAAATTAGAAAAAAGTTGTGTCTGTCCAAATATTTATGGACCTAACTGTAAGACTACAAAATGTCAACAAAAGATCATACACAATCTTTTTCTCACCAAACAGTGAACTTTGTGAGCTGGAATGCCAAAGGTCATAATCATGAATTAAAGAGAAAGAAAATATTCACTCATTTAACAGGTTTGAATGTTTTAACAGGAGACTCACAAAATAAGTAAAAATCCATTTCAGTCGCAAAGGGATTAGATTGCCTAAATGTTTTAATTCTGGCGATACATAGAAAACTTTTGGTGTGGTAATCTTAATACACAACACTATCCAATTTTTAGCATCAGACATGATATGTGATCCTGAAGGGCAATATGTCTTGGTGATGGGCAATTTATCTAATACTAAAGTGATTCTGATAAATATTTACATAAAGTAGATGATAGAGATTTCATTCAAAAATTATTCACATCTATTCCCAATGTAAACACTCATAAAATTATATTGACCAGAGACTTTAATTGTGTTTTACATAAAAGACCTTTCACTTAACATTTCAGAAAAGGAATGGAAGGCAGCCATGCACAGAATACACTCTAGTTCCATATGCACAAAGCCCTCAATCATTCAAGTTAAAATTTTCTATTGAGTGCATTTATCTTGATTAAAACTATCCAAAATGTTTCCAGGGTAAGAGTCAACCTGTGAATGTTGCAATCGAGCTCCAGCCTCACTGAGCCACATGTTTTGGGAGTGCACCAAGTTAAATGGTAAAATGGTAAATGGCCTGTATTTGATATAGCGCCTAACTAGAGTTCAAGAACCCCCCTAGGCGCTTTACAACACAAGAGTCATTCACCCATTCACACACACTTTCATACGCTGGTGATGATAAGCTACTATGTAGCCATAGCTGCCCTGGGGCACACTGACAGAAGTGAGGCTGCCGAACACTGGCGCCACCAATCCTTCCGACCACCACCAGCATAATAATAATAATAAGTATAATAATAATATAATAATAAGTTAACATAATTTTGGACAAAAATCTTTGAATGCCTACCAGACAGTGTTTGTGTCACAATCACTCCAAACAGCTGTTTAACAGCTGTGTTCAATGTACTCCCAGATGGGCTTACAGTAGAGAAGGACAAACTACTAGCACCTGGACTTATCTTACTCAACTGAAAGAATCCCCACCCACCAGCTTTAAGTCTGCAGGTAACTGATGTCCTAAACTATCTGAAATTGAAAAAATCATATTCTCCCTCAGAGGATCTGCTGAAAACATTTTTAAAATATGGCAGGATCTAAGCAGTAATATTTTAGAATAATCTATATCAGGGAAAAGGATTTTCTTATTCCTTGCTGCTTCAAAGAGTTTTGTTGACTGGCTCTCCTCTCTTTCTTTCTTTTGGGTAGGGCTTGAATTTTGGTTTGGTTAAGTTTGATTTGATTGTATGGATTGTTATTTGCTTTTATTTAAAAATAATAAAATTAAAAAAGAAACTCAAACTACTGTACTGTACTCAACAACATTTATTTATATTGCACATTTTCATACAAACAGTAGCTCAAAGTGCTTACATGTTACCTCACATGTTATCAGCTTATCATGGTATAAACCTTGTGGTAAGGAGTTGAATTTTGGCCATAGACATTACAAGAAGGTCTATTGAAGATCCAAGTGACCTTCATCCTGGTACGAAAAGTGCTGCCAAGTGGAAATCTCTTACTATCAGTAACCACAGGCACATCAATAATATAGAAATTAACTTCTAGATAATATATGTATACTGTAAGGTATGAATGCCACAATATTTTGATTCCTGTGTCTGGTTGTCCTAAAAGGGAATATTTCAAAGATGAGGGAAACAATATCACTGATCTGGCTTTTTCTGTATTTACCAATGTGATAGCCATTTGGGCATGGATTAGCCGTATGGATAAACAAAGCAAATATCCAGAAAGCTTTGTGTCTTCTTCTGATATTACTGTATATGTGGAACTTGTGGGTTTCCTGCAACATCTGCAAGATTTCTTTCAGATACACCTACTTAAAATGTGTGTTTTTGTCTGAGTTTTCATAGCATGTCACCAATCTCTAAAGCACTTCATGTTTTAAATGGAGTCAGGCACATCTCTGTTTTGTGTTTCCTCATAGATCCTTGCTGTTAAGGTTGGCAACTATGAAGCTGCAATTCAAACAGCAGCACTCTGTACCAAGCCACAGACTTGTCCACATTGTTGTCTGACTTTGGCACAGCATATTTTTGTTGATTTTGCCTTCACTGAATTGTTCTGTTAAACAGCTAATTCATCTCCTCTTTGTTTATATAGCTTTCTTTCATCCATTGCTATGTTCTGGTATGTTAATCAGAACAGTTATCAAACCTGATGAAGTTATTCTTTTAATTTTCATTATCCTCTGTTAGAAGTGTTGCTCAGTCTTTCCCCTGCCTAAGCAGAGCCCATCTGGGAACACCAATAAGTTAATCCTCTTTCCCTATTTTGAGGCCTGATTTTTCAACTGTTTTCTCTATCAGTTTATATTGATTTTATGTACTGGCCTAGTAATTAAGCCATGAACATCCAATTTACTATGCTGATGTAGCACAAGTGCCTGGGAATTATTACAAAAATAACATAAAGTGACTATGATAAACTGGCGCCCTGTCCAGGGTTTGTTCTTGCCTTGTGCCCTATGCTAGCTGAGACAGGCTCCAGCATCCCTCACAGACCTGTTCAGGACTAAACAGTTTAAAAAATGACTGCCTGACATAAGGTGAACATAAATCCATTTATTTTGCAACCTGATTAATCCAGTTCATAGCACTGATGGAGATGTACCCTTAGGACAAGAACTAATCCTGGATGGGTCATCAGTCCATTAGATGTTCCACTCACACATATACCCACACTAACTCAAACTTCACCAATATTGGGTCACTAATTTACCTGACATGCATGTCTTTGGGAAGTGGAGGAAAATGAGAACACCCAGAGAAAGATCTGTTCTGCCAGCAGATAGAATAGTCGCAGGACCACTTGGCAAGGATAAAGGACTAGAAGATCAATGTGAGTCTAGTAAATAGCTGTTGGTCAGAATCAGGAAGACAAAACAGTATTTGACAAAACCAAATTGCTAATCAAAATGCAAAGTCAAAAGAAGCCTAGCCAGGAGTTAAAATACCAGAGTAAACTATTAGAGTAGACACACAAAATCTGTCCACAATTTTGGATGTCACATAACTTGTGGCAACAACTTATAAAACATTAGGTTCATGATGTCATGCAGAATGACTTCTAGGAACTGCAGCACCAACAAAAACATAATGGTGATGCAGTAAATACAAACATTTACGTTATTTATGTGCGATATTGTTCCAGAGAAAACACACTAGTTAGAACATTACTATAAAGCATGAATCGACTCTGGATGGAACACTAATTCATCAGAGGAAACAATCAAACACATCAAAGTGGAGTTTCCAGATATATATGTCATCAATATATACTGCTCAAAAAAATTAAAGAAACACTTTTTAATCAGAGTTCAGCATCAAGTCAATTGAACTTCTGGGATATTAATCTGGTCAGTTACATAGCAGAGGGGATTGTTAATCCATTTCAGCTGCTTTGGTGTTAATGACATTGACATCAGGTACATTAGAGGGGCAGCAATGAGACAAGCTCCAAAACAGGAATGTTTTAACAGGTGGAGGCCACTGACATTATTCCTTCCTCATTTTTTCTGACTGTTTTTCCACTAGTTTTGCATTTGGCTATGGTCAGTGTCACTACAGCATGAGACGATCCCTGGACCCTACAGAGGCTGCACAGGTAGTACAACTTCTCCAGGATGAGAACAGGCAGGAGACAGGCAGTTACTCTAGGAGAGCTAGACAGGGCTGTAGAAGGTCCTTAACCCATCATCAGGACTGGTATCTGCTCCTTTGGTCAAAGAGAAACAGGGTGAGCACTGCCAGAGCCCTATAAAATGGCCTCCAGCAGGCCACTGGTGTGAATGTCTCTGACCAAACAATCAGAAACAGACTTCATGAGGGTGGCGTGAGGGCCTGAAGTACTCTAGTGGGCCCTGTGCTCACTGTCTGGCACCGTGGAGCTCGACTGACGTTTACCATAGAACACCAGAAGTGGCAGGTCCACCACTGGCGCCTTGTGCTTTTCACATATGAGAGTAGGTTCACCCTGAGCACATGTGACAGACGTGAAAGGACCTAGAGAAGCTGTTGACTACATTATGCTGCCTGTAGCAATGTTCAGCATGACCAGTTTGGTGGTGGGTTAGTGATGGTCTGGGGAGGCATATCCATGGAGGCTAGGCAACAGCACCTTGACTGCCATTAGAAATCGGGATGAAATCCTTGGACCCATTGTCAGACCCTATGCTGGTGCAGTGGGTCCTGGGTTCCTAATGGTGCACAACAATGCCCGGCCTCATGTGGCGAGAGTATGCAGGCAATTCCTGGAGAATGAAGGAAATGATACCATTGCCTGGCCCCCACGCTTGCCTGACCTAAATCAAATAGAACACCTCTGGGACATTATGTTTCGGTCCATCCAACTCTGCCAGGTTTCACCTCTGACTGTCCAGAAGCTCAGTGATGCTTTGGTCCAGATCTGGGAGGAGATCCCCCAGGATATCATCCGTTGTCTCCTCAGGAGCATGCATGGCCAACTAACCAACCCGACGTTCCCCCCCCCGATGTTATCAGGCATGCATACAATCACAAGGGGGACATACAATCTACTGAATACGATTTGGAGTTGCTGCAATGAAATATCGTCAAAATAGACTAGCCTGCTACATCATTTTATCACTTTGGTTGTGGGGTGTCTTTGAATTCAGCCCTCTGTAGGTTGAAAATTTTCATTTCCATCAAACGATGTGGCATCCTTTCGTTCCTAACACATTACCCAGTCTATATCAGTATAGATATCCAGTTGGATTTTTTTCCCATTGAGATCTGATGTATTTTCAAAGTGTCCCTTTATTTTTTTGAGCAGTTTATATAAGGAGATGCAACAACATACTTGAACATAAAAATCACAAAGATGCAAGGAGAACATGCAGACTCCATGTACCAATGGCCAAATAGGGATTCAGCCTTTTGGACTTGCCGCACTAACTGCTGCACCATTCAGTTTATTGTTAAAAATTACCCATAAATTGATTATTTTTGCTTTTAAGAATGCTTAAACAAGAATTTCAGAACACTTAAATTAAATTATGTACAGTAACAAATAAAACTGAATTTCATTTTATGAGTCATACAACTTTATTGCCTTTTAAGTAGCTTATCCCAGAAACACATTTAGACTCTTGGCGTAAAGAGTGTTGTTTGCATCACATGAAAGAAACACATTCTTGAAACCTGAGCATACTTTTTTTAACTTCTTCTTTATAAACATAAAAAAAATGGCAAAAAATATTTGTCCTGACAGCTCAGAATGTTGAATAAGTGCAGGGAATGGGAAGTGTTGTGCAACCTGGAGAGCAAGCCACATTAGTATTATTATTGGGCGCACACCACCTGAACTCACTTACAGAGAACATGGTAATAAACCTTAGAAATCCTCCAGTAAAAGAAGAAACATTATCTCCATTTAACCCATATATGCACTCTAATGTACAAAATAATATTACAGGAGCTAACGCTTTAATTACATACTTGTAATTCATATTATTAACACTTTGTTTGGGTAAACTATATCAACATAGTGGTTTAAAATTTCTGGTTTAAAATTTAAGACATCCTTTTCTTAGAATTAAACAATGTTTATATTAATCATTTAACCAGTATTCTGTTTAATGTTTCTCTTTACTATTGTACAGTCATTGAAGACTATTTATTGTAAATATCACAGACTTACTACATTTATGAAGAAAAACAGTGATATCTTCTCATTTCCTGAAAATTAAGTATTTCATTTCTTAATTAATTTGTTTAATCCAATGCTGGATCACAGGGGACCAGAATCTATCCCAGCAGTACTGATACAACGCAGATACCGTCCCTTGGAATAGGTGCTTGTTCATCTTCATGCCTTTACATATATCCAGCCACACTCACATGGAACCAATCTGAAATCAACAACCATCCTAATACATATGCCTTTGATGCTGTGGAAGACTATCCGAGTTTCCAGTGGATAAACCCACACAGACACTGGCAAAGTTTGGGATGCAAAATCAGGATATTAGATTCATGAGTCAGCAGCTCCAACCACTGCACCACTGTTCTGACCTTTATAATAACAGCTTCATGCAAGTCCGATTAGCATAGGGTTTGAATCAAAGAAAGAAAGAAAATCAATTACATGTGTAGTTTTTTTCTGTTTACAGAAGACTTTATCTTATGTGGCACCTTTCTATAATATAACACCCAAGGTGCTTTACAAATAGTGAGATTTCATGCAATTGTTCACAAGAAAGTTATATGATTTGCTCAAGGTTACAGTGTAAGACACATGGAAGAATCAAATGGCCAGCTTCTAAGTTCTTGTCCAAATATCTAAACACGAGACCACACTGTACTCTTCTATAATGCAGTATGTGATATCCTGTCATTCTCTGACCCACTAATCCTAATTCATGGTCACAGTGCTGTATAATTAAGACAATTTTTATGCTGAAGTTAGTCTTTAGGTATATTTACCAATGACTAGACTTGTGCATCCACAATTAAAAATGAAAGGTATTGAAAGTTTGACTCTCTTTATATATAATACGCTACCGTGGCTGTTTGTTTGTCTGTCCAGGATGTTAAATCACCTGTAGCTTGCAAACCGTTTGAACTATTGACCTGAAATCTAGTATATATATATATATATATACTACGTGACGTCTACTATCCACTTTCGGGGTTATGATTGACCTCCAAGGTTATTCTTCTTTTTATTTTTATTTTATTTTATTGTAGAGTCAACTTTCTGCAGCGGCCAGCTAGGCGGCCGTGCGGGGCATGTGTATGGGCGCCATTCTCATTCCCTGCCACCTTTGCTGTCACTTCCCCTACCTCTTCATATCTTAAATCATTCTTGAGGCAGAATGAAGACTTAAGTGCCAGCTTAAGTGAAAAATGAAAAAAATTGTACTAAGTAATTACAACACAAACACTGATTTAATCAGTTTTAACACGAAAAGGTGCCGACGAAAGAAGAGAGGAAGCGGGTTGCCAGGGTGGAGAAAAGAAGAGCTGCTCAAAAAGCAGCAAGCGCATCAACCTCTGAGCGTACAGAGAAAGAGGATGAAAACTATGAATGCTCAAGTCAAGTGTATTCACTGCACCGTTACTGGTACACTATAATATATTAATTTGGGATAAAGAAATTTCATTTGCAAATATGGCATCAAGATGGCACAGTATTCTGAACATTTCTGTTATAGATCTCATAGAGACTGAGACAGAAAGCCACATTATAGTCACAGTGCAAATCTGGATGACAGCTTGGAAGGGCAGGAAGACGGGTGTCTAACTCTCACTTGCCCTTTAACCCTAAGAGTATGGACTTCCACTGACTCATTCTATTTTGGGCAGTGTTTTCACTTGAACCTTGGCATATTTATGTTCATTTACGTTTCTTCTCACATTCCAAAGTTATACGTCAGGTTGATTAGTAATTCTAAATCAGAGTGACCAACTCCAATCCAAAAGGGCCGCAGTGGCTGCAGGTTCTCATTCTAACTCTTTTCTTAATTAGTGACTAATTTTTGCTGTTAATTAACTTATTTTGCCTTAATTTTAATTGACTTGCTTTTTAAGACTCAGCTCCCTTAATTGTTTATTCATTATTTAATTAGTAGTCAAACTACAATGAGATACAAAACAAGACAATGTATGACCAGTGAACATGTGAACATCATGAAACAGGTGAAGTTCTTAGTGATGTTGATCTGCTCAGGTCCACAAAATATTTTGACAATGCTCTTAGAAAAAATAAAATCAACAGTTTTAGAAATGTCTAATGTGGCAAAATGAAAGCAACAATAAGCTATGAAGTTAAATATTAAATAACGGCTTCTAATTACGAAACAGGTTGGAGTGAAATTAATTGGAGTTTGAAGCCATTTGGCTTTGCTGGTCATCTGTTTGCTCAGTTGACATTCAATTTTTGTTTGGCTGACTTTTAATTGAAAAAGAAGCAATTCAGAGGGCTACATCTGAACAAAACATGGTTATTAAAACAAAGGGAAAAGAAGTCAATTAATGGCAGGACTTAGTCACTGATTGAGAAAGTGGCAGGAAGGAAAACCTGCAACAATTGTGGCCCTCCGGGATCGGAGTTGAACACCCTTGTCCCAAATCAGGGATGGCCACCTTCAATCCTGGAGAGCCGCAGTGGCTGCAGGTTTTTGTTCCAACCCAGTTGCTTAATTAGAAGCCAAGTCCTTAACAATAGCAGATCTTATCTAATTTCATGGCTTGTTAGTGTTTTAACTCTACTGTGGCATTTCACTCTTAAGTCATAGATTTGTCTCTTTTCTAATGTAACATGTATCATCCAAGTGATCTGAAGCTTAAAGCAGAGGAGTAATTTTCAGCTCTTCACTTTCTCTTCAGTTTCCTTCTGAGTATTTAATGAAACCAAATAGTGAATGATAAATACACATGGGTGGAAATGGAGACAAGCTAGATGTAGAACTGCTGGCTTCTTTGTCATTTCTATCTTATTGCTAATAAGGAGCGGTTAACACTATGAATACAGATGGAATACAGCTGTTTAAGATGGGAAAATGATACCAAAGTGTTGAAGCTTGTGTCAGTCAATCTTAAGCGTAGTGAGCCGGATCACTGTGTCTGAGCTTGTGTCAAAACACTGCTGTCACGTGACCCATAACATTTGAATCTTCTAAAGTCATCAGTGCTTCACAGCACACTTTATTGGTTTGATAGCGTTTTGTTGGTTTGACTGCTTTGGCACTAACTTAACAGGTAGCCTATATAAAATGCATCATTCTCTTTCAATAATGTTGGGTTGTGAGAAGAGAGAGATTTGGAGGGCTTTGGTGACAGATGGCAACTAACAGCGGAAAATGGCATTCAGAAGTTAAATAGTATAAATGGACAAGGACCTTAGCAGAATAAAATGAACACAGACTTTTCTGACCTTTTACTGGTGACATGAGACTGAAACAGTGAGTGCTGCTTCACTTGCGCTCTTGAGAGCTTGCCTTGACCTCAGTTAACCACCAGATGTCGCTGTTCATACTGTGGCTGAGGCTTCAACACTTTGAATCTTTTTCAGCACAAATAGAAAGAAAGCCTCAAAGCTTTAAGACTAAAATAAGCAGTTAAAGGTTCAAAATCTTAATAATCGAGACAACTAAAATGAAGCAGAAGGATGTCAATAAGTGCTTCATCAACAATGAATGATTCTTCATGAAGCAATTGGGCTGGAACAAACACCAAACGTCACAGTGGCCCTCCGGTGCCAACATTGCTCAGCCCTGATATAAAGGGTCTGAGTCTTAAATAGCAAATAAATGAAATGAAGTTAATTAGTAGCAAAAACTAGTCACTAATGAAGAAAACAATTAGAATGAAAACCTGGAACCACTGTGGATCTCCAAGACCAGAGTTGACCACCCTTGTTCTAAATTAGGGGTCGCCAAGTCCGGTCCTGGAGTACCACCGTGGCTATAGGTTTTCATTCTAACCCTTTTTTTTAATAAGTGCCTTGATTGTGCTTCTAATTAACTTCTTGTGAATTCATATTAATTTAACTACTTTTTTAAGATCTATCCCCCTGAATTTTTTCATTGTTCCTCTGAATTTCTTCATATCTTTCTTTAAATGGCACCCAAACAGAAATGAAATGTGAAGTGAGGGAGCCAACAGAAGACCAGCTAAGTCAGGGCCTCAAACTCCAACCAATTCACTCAAACCAGCTGCTTAATGAGGTGCCGCTTCTTGTTGTTAATTAAACTTGTTCTTTAATTCCATAGCTTGTTGCTGTTCTCGTTCTGTTCTCTACACCATTAGCAGACATTTCCAAAATTGTTGATTTTCTCTTTTCTGTTAAAATGTTTTCGGGACCTGAGCAGACCAACATTCCTGAGACCTTCATTGTTCTTAATTTTCAGATATTATATGATAGACACCAGTTGTTTTGGCTCATTTTGTATCTCATTATTGTTTGGCTGCTAATTAAGGAAAAAGAAACAATTAAGGGGTCTGAGTCTTCAAGTTAATCTATATATATAATTCACTAAGGCAAGACACCCATGGAAAGCATGCCGGAAGGGGCGTGGATTGACTATGCCGCCGACAAGTAAGACCCCTATGGCGCATGCAGGAAGGAGCCACGCCCACCAACTCCAAGACCATTGGATACGACGACAACTTGCAGAGCCACGCCCACCAACTCTGGACACGACAACACAGAAAAAACAGCATAATTTTTATTCGTCAGTAGTAGTGGCCACATGCACCTCCGAGCGACGTTGACTGTTCATAGAGGCATGTTTCTCACGGAGGTGAATCGCCATATGCAGCGTGTAAAACGGTTTGAGAGGGGTATCCCATGGGATCCTTAAAACAATCCTTTAAAACTGAGGTTAAAGCACAATGAAGGAATCAGTCTTTAAAAACCAATAAGCCCTGTGCCTCTGTTTCATTACCGTCTCACCTGCTTTACCAATGCAGGCCCTGCAACAGTCGAGACGCTCTGTCAGCAGCTGACCTTCTCTGTGCCTGACCGGTTCACACAAAGGCAGCGCAAGAGAAAGCCGTGCCAGAGACAGACAGGGGCACACACACAGGCAGCTGGTGGGCTGCTCTCCGTGAGTTTCTCTTGCGAGCGGACACATGACCAGGCGGTGTGTATGCTTCGAGTGCGAGGGTGGACGCGACAGGACCATCTAGGAAAAATCATGTCGCGGATGTGATTCGCTGTATGCAGTGTGTAAAACAGTTTGTTTGTCGCAGATGTGAATCGCTGTATACGGCGTGTAGAACAGTTTGCGAGGGGTGTCCCTGTGTCTTTCCAGAAGTGTTCAACCATCAATAAATAATTATGCGGCGTTTGTTATGCCACGGGTTCACTATTGTGTTGTATTTTGCTCTCTCCAGAGTTCCATCTTTTCATTCACTTACTGTTGTATTCTCACACTAACCTGTTTTAGACAACCGTGTCTTTCCAGAAGTGTTTACCATTCAATAAATAATTATGCATGAGATTGAGCGTGTGTCTAGGCGTGGGTAAGCCGTTGAACCCCATTCGGGTTGGAAATCGTGGAATTGCCACTAAGTGCAACTCATACGCTCCCACTGTTTTCGTCCCTACCCTTTGTACACACCCCCCTCCCACACGTTGACTGTTAATAGAGGCATGTTTCTCGCGGAGGTGAATCGCCATATGTGGCGTGTAAAACTGTTTGCGAGGGGTATCCCATGGGATCATTAAAACATTCCTTTACAACTGAGGTTAAAACACAATGAAGTGAGCAGTCTTTAAAAAACGAGTTTTCGGTTACGACGCGACGACGCGTGCAGCATAGCAAAGTGTTGTACACGCTACATACAGCAATTCGCATCCGCGACAAACATGCGTCTTCATAGATGCTCCTGCACTTTGTACACACCTCGCAACGCCGCACGGACGATTGTGTGTTGGTTCGTTCCGTGCATTGTTACAATGTTGCTTTTCTTGCTGATTTATTACATTACCGATTTTGCAAATGTTACATTTTCTCCCTGTGCTTAAAAATTATTAAAAAACCGGCCTGATTATGCGGCGTATGGTACGCCGCGGGTTGGCTAGTTCATATTAAAAAGCTCTTTCTGAGACTAAAGCAAATAATTCAAAAAGTAAATCTTATAGTTGCTCAATAACAGAGGGAGGCTGTATCCAGTAATTCTTGACTCAAGTCAGTGGTTTCATTTTGGATGTATCTAGATGTGGTTTTGGTCTGAACCATCTAATTTTGCAAGCCAACCCAACCACTTATTAAGATTTGCTTAACCACATTGAATCCCAAAATTCCGGCTCTACTATCTAGTCTAAAGACATGTGTCTTTTATTGCATAACAAGCTTATCAGATGTGGTCTTGGCTGAGCCAAAAAATAGGATAAAGGCAACATGTTACACTATGACCTTATTAGTAGAGAAAGTACATTACGTTCAGTAATGATTAGCACTGATTTTATAAACACTACAAGAAACTATATTCCCTACTGTATGAAAAAGTAAACTTTAGAATGTGAATTTACCTACTGCTCTGTCTTGTAAGGTCCTATGGTGGCCTTATTTCCCACTTACAGTCTTTATTGTGTAGACCTCAATAAAATGTCTTAAATCCCTTACACTTAACAATAACATACCCCACATAGACAGTAGCCAGGCCAGAAATCAAACCTAGGACTCCAGACCTATAAGCATTAGATTTTGGACCACCATGCTGGCCAACATTTTACAATTCATTTACAAATATGAATGTTTACATTGATGTGAAAGTAACTTTAAGTTATCCTTTATTTAATATTTCAAACTGAGTTCCATACAACACCCAACAACAGGTAAACATTGACAACAAACTTTCTGTCTATTTGTGAGGGTTGTAGTGGCAGCATGCTGAATTCATTTTGTGAAACTACTGTCGTTGTAAAGAAAAAAATACAGTACACTAGATACAAGATACAAACTTTCCAAGTCAATTCAATTTTATTTATAGAGCATGTTTAAAAACATCAAAAGTTGACCAAAGTGCTGTACAGCTTCCATAAATTATTTATATATACTTTCTGTGCAGTGTGACAGATAGGGGGTGCTGTCGTCCCCGTGAATCCTCAGACCAGACGCCAGACACCAGATAAAAGTCCAAAAGTTGACTTTATTATAATAATAATGTGCACAAAGCACCCTCCTCTCCACAATACTCATAAGCAATTACAATAATACAATAAATCAATCCTCCACTCTCCTAGACGCATTGTCACCCTGCCACCCGACTCAGCTCATCTGTCTGGGATCTCCCATAGTCCTTTTATATTGCCTGACCCGGAAGTGTTTCCAATCCTTCAGTCCATGAGACTTCCTATCACTTCCGGGTCAGATCAAAAGTCCTCTTCTTCTCTTTTTCTGGAAACAATCCTTGAGCCTCCCTGCAGCGTCCTCTGGTAAACCCCAGGGTATCTAGCAGAGATAGGAAGGAAAACTCCAATGTCCATGATGCCCTGCTGGAATTCGGGGCATCTCTACACCACAGGAAGGGCTCCATCTGGCGGCGTGGGGGTATTGGCTGGGATGACTGGCTGGCCATATACCACAGCAGCAAATAAATAGACCAAAAATAAATGCACACGTACAATTGTTTAAAAAGCTAAGGCAAAAAGACAGACTTTCAATCAGGATTTAAAAGTGCCTAAAGTTGGTGCTGACCTAATGTAAAAAGGTAGACCATTTCAAAGCTTAGGGACAGCTACTGGAAAAGCGCAGTCCCATGTAAACTTAAGTCTAGATTTCGGCACAACCAGTAACTTCTAGTCAGAGGACCTCAGTGATCGTGAAGGAGAGTAAAGGTGTAAAAGATCAGTAGGATAAACCAGAGCTGAACCAAGCAGTAGTATTTTAAACTCAATCCTATAGTGAAGAGGAAACAAGTGAAGGGAAGCTTAGAGTGGTGTAATGGGATTTTGTTTTTGTGTGCTAGTTAGAAGCCTAGCAGCTGTGTTTTGGACTAGCTAAAGTCAAGAAAGGGATGACTGATAAGAGACAAATGCATGAATTAGTGTTTCAAAATCATGTACAGAAAGAAAGGAATTGGCCTTAGCTATAACCTGGCCTATGAGCTGATAGAAACAGACTTTAACAATGGAATTAATTTGTTTATCTAGTTTGAGGGTATTATCAAAAATCATACCAACATTTATTGCGAAGGATTTACATTAGGTTGTCAAAGGGCAAAAATTAATTTATGGTGTACAAGTAAGATTAGAATGTCCAAACCACACAATCTCTGTTTCTTAGTGATATTTGCATTTTAATATCTTCCAGACATTCCAATGAAGATTTAAGAGAATTTCACTAGAGTGAAATTTTCAAAAAAGAAAATGTGGCTTTGCCAGGATAGGTCACCAGCCTCAATGTGACCCTGAATTGGATTAAGAGGAGTTGTGATACATTCTATTGATATGTTAGGAATATTAGAATATTAGACATTAAAACAGAGGTTAAAGGTAAGTTCATGATATGCTGTAGAGAGGGTGTTTGCGTGTGGATAAATTCAACAGTCTAGCTGCTGCAAAGTGTTTACTTTGTGTTATATGGACACAAATGGAAACTGGTTAAGGGTAAATTTCAGAGGTTTTCCTTCTGCAGAGAATCAAGTGATAGTGTGGTAAATAGGAGTACTTTTGGTGTGCTTTAAAACTTTAGGTACTTGTGTACTAAACGGACATCACTATTATCGTCGCGCAAATCGGTGGGGCCGCCGGCCTGGTTGCTTCATTTTTGGAGTTTAAATTATTAGACCAACCTACCCCAACCACAAATGCTAGCCTTAAAGTTAGTGGGGGTGGAACATTGTTACCTATCGGTCCCTAATGTTAATGTCCCGTTTGGGTGCCTAATCTTAAAAATGAAAATCCAATTTGCATCACGATAATAGAAAAGGGTACTAGCCGTTCGTTTAGTACAAAACTTTATTTTTTTTTTTTTAGGATTTAGGTAAACAGAGACATTCAAGAGCAATATTAAGCTGAATGGTCTGTTCACATTGTGATTGTTGTAATGTTCTAAATAAGACATTGGAAATTGAATTGTAACCAGTCGAGTGTCTTGTGTGATCTGTAGGGGGCATTGCAGAACCCAAAACTCAAGACACAACCACGGTGACAATGTCATGGTTCAAATAAAAGGTTTATTACAATAATATATCTTAACGTGGTTTTCTTTGATAATAGTGATCCCAACACAAGCACAATCCAAATTCTTTTCTATTTCTCTTTTTTCTTGGAACTTTACCAAGAAAAAAAGTCTCTTTCTCTCTCTTGCTGAAAAAAAAATCCTGATTACAGCACTTGCTCGACTACGATTCATGTTTTGACACATCATGAAAGTTTGTTTGATTGATCGACCCTGGTAGTTTTGAAGTTATGGTTTCTGGTTCATATATTCAACCTCTGCCACTTGGAAAAACAAACCAACAATACATTCCTTTTATGAGATTTTCTTTTTTCATTTTAGTCACAACCTGCACAGATATCAATCTGTCCAGTTAGGAAGCATAAGCGATTGTAAATCAGCTTCACCTGCTTTGGTGCAAATGAAAGTGACTACTGGTATACTGGAGAGGCAACAGCAAGATAACCCTAAAAAAGGGAATGGATATACAGGTGGTGGCCATAGATCGACTTATACAGACAGACTGACATCCCTGAAGCTTAATTGACTTGGTGTTGGACTGTCATGATTAAGTGTTCCCCTTCATCATGGATCAATATATACAGTATATACTGTATGTACACACACACACACACATGGTAATACAGAGTCAACTAAAACATACAATGGAGGAATTATCAAATTTAGTTTGTTAAGCACATACAGTATATAGTAGGAAACTTGCCCTGCTCATTTTTGGGCTTTTCCAGATGGTTCTTGAACTCTTTCTATTGTCTTTTCACCCTTTTCCACTGCCACCAATTAACAATTCTGTTTACCCATTTATCCCTCTTTCTTTCTTACACAGTCTCCCTAACTCTCCTCATGGTGAGTCCTTCCACACACCTTACAACTCTAAGCTCATTGGTCTTGTCCCAAGGGTCACATCCTCTGAAACCTAAAATTAATTCCAGTAAAAATGATTGGTCTTTTCAGTCTAAGGACAACACAACAGTGCCATCTGACTCCCCAGAAATCATTCCACCCTCTAAGCTTTCTGTAGCCTTTAAAAAACCAAGTCTCTTGGCAGCTCCTAGACTACCAGACTACTCCATCTGCTCCAAGACACGTTGCTGCATCCAATTGTGCTGTAGAGCAATAAAACGCCTTTTACCAGCCACTGCAGAGGAAAGTTCAACCCGACAGACAAAACAGCAAGATTTTAATTTATGTTAACAGAGAAAATTTGTGGTTCATTTTTGTTCCTTTTTATTTTCCTATGTTTTATGTTCCTATGTCCTGTTTGTTGTACCTGTGTATCCATGCTGGAGCTTTAATCTTCTATTTAGGCCAAGGTGTGAGGTGTGTCCTGTCACCAATCCAATTAGAGAAATTTCCATCTGTTAATCTTCTGACTTGCTCACCCAGTTAAGAGTCACCAGTAAACAATAAATGTCTCTGAGACTTTGGGCACAAGACATACCAGGGAGCCAGTTCCTCACAGGACATGCCCACAGTCAATTTAGATTGACCAATTGACTTTACACTCACGCCTTTGTCAAAATATTACTATAGTTATAAAAAATAATCATACATTGTTTAGTGTATCTGGACATAAACAATATTTGCTGTTATAGCCTGAGGATGATTTGGGACAAATAATAAAGCAACACGACTTATCCTAAGACACTGTACATCAAATAGGCTTGAGGGTTAATTGTTCAGCATCTTGTAGACCGCATTGAGACTGACAGACTCCTACTCTGTAATTGATTTGGCTGCAGGGAACTCCATTTATTAAAAGATGAAGACCAAAAAACAAGGCACAGGCTGAAACTGTCAATAGTATAACAAATGACGCGAGTGGTGGAAGATGTGGTTTCAAGATTTCTTTGGGCACGGCTAGTTATTCATCAAAATGGAGAATGTAAACAAAACTCACTATCTATAACTCTATATGCATTGCTTTAATTAACCTTCTTGCCCTAATGTGACATTTTGTATAAAAAAAACAAAATGCTACACTGCACATTGAAAATGCAACTATAGAATATGGTTTTTAGTAAGAAAAATAAAGTTGTTCAGAAAAGTCGTAGCATTTGTATGATTTGTTGGGAACAAATAATAGAAAATACATGTTATGTTGACTATCAGGTTCTTCTTCTTGTAAGTGACATGTTGTTAAATCTGATCTCTTGGTTCCTCTTTTTTCAGTATCCAGGCCAGAGATGTCATCAGAGAGCTTCGCAACATTAAAGGAGAATGTTACACGTCTGAATGAAAACTTCAGAGACTTAAAGAGTGCCCTGTCTCAGCTCTCTTTTAAGACAGATGTAATGGAGAACATCTGGAAACTGGAAGGCCTATTTCAGAACCATACAGACACACTGCTACAGTTAAACCAGGTGGTTCAGAGACTTGAGGCAAATGTCCAAACAGTGCAGACCACATCAGAAAAAACTGCTATGTCTGTAATAGAAATGGGGGATATCTTCAAGGGTATGAACGAGACTACCAAGAGGAACTCCAATCGATTTGTGGATGACTTAGAAAGGACAAGATTCTCCATGCAGGAACATGAGATATTATTAAAAAATACAGCCAGTCAAGTCTATGAACTCAAGGACAAATTAGCTGAAGTGTGTGGAACCATGAACTCAGTAAATCGGACATTCACTCAGGACATTGGTACACATCACATAAAAATTCAGGACCTCCAGCTGCAAATAACTAATGTTACAACAGATACCACAGTGATAAGACTGGCCCAAGTAAAAATGGAAGAACAGTTAAAAAATGAGGTAACCACGTTGAACACTGTCATGGAAGACTTAAGACTTAAAGACTGGGAGCAATCAATAATTCTGAAAAATCTAACCTTAGCAGAGGGTAAGTTGTACTTACAAATCAAAGTCAATTTTTAATCTGAATTAAACAAAAAATATTGTAGATATGGTATAAATGGCTCAGTGGTACTGAAAAGTTACAGAGACCAGGGTTCTTATCCAAGCCTTACCTTTATGGAATCTGTATATTCTACCTCTACATATATATTTTTTGAAGGTACAGTATCTATATATATAATTCACTAAGGCAAGACAACCATGAAAAGCACGCTGGAAGGGGCGTGGATTCACTAAGCCGCCGACAAGTGAGACACCTATGGCGCACACAGGAAGGAGCCACGCCCACCAACTCCAAGACCATTGGATACGACGACAACTCGCAGGGCCACGCCCACCAACTCGGATGCGACGACACCGAAAAAATGGTGTCATTTATGTTCGTCTGTCGTAGAGGCCACATGCAGTGCAGGTCAGGTTAATGTCATGTACCTCCGAGCTACTTTGACTGTTCATAGAGGCATGTTTCTCGCAGAGGTGAATCGCCATATGCAGCGTGTGAAACGGTTTGCGAGGGGTATCCCATGGGATCCTTAAAACAATCCTTTAAAACTGAGGTTAAAGCACAATGAAGGAATCAGTCTTTAAAAACCAATAAGCCCTGTGCCTCTGTTTCATTACCGTCTCACCTGCTTCACCAATACAGGCCCTGCAACAGTCGAGACGCTCTGTCAGCAGCTGACCTTCTCTGTGCCTGACCGGTTCACACAGAGGCAGCGCAAGAGAAAGCCGCGCCAGAGACAGACAGGGGCACACACACAGGCAGCTGGTGGGCGGCTCTCCGTGAGTTTCTCTTGCGAGCGGACACATGACCAGGCGGTGTGTATGCTTCGAGAACGAGGCAGGACGTGGCTTGCGACCAGGCTCATGAGCAGGCAGTGTGTATGCTTCGAGTGCGAGGGTGGACGCGACAGGACCATCTAAGAAAAATCATGTCGCGGATGTGATTCGCTGTATGCAATGTGTAAAACAGTTTGTTTGTCGCAGATGTGAATCGCTGTATGCGGCGTGTAGAACAGTTTGCGAGGGGTCTCCCTGTGTCTTTCCAGAAGTGTTCAACCATCAATAAATAATTATACGGTGTTTGTTATGCCGCGGGTTCACTATTGTGTTGTATTTTGCTCTCTCCAGAGTTCCATCTTTTCATTGACTTACTGTTGTATTCTCACACTAACCTGTTTTAGACAACCGTGTCTTTCCAGAAGTGTTTACCATTCAATAAATAATTATGCATGAGATTGAGCGTGTGTCTAGGCGTCGGTAAGCCGTTGAACCCCATTCGGGCTACAAATCGTGGAATTGCCACTAAATGTGACTCATACGCTCCCACTGTTTTCGTCCCTACCATTTGTATACACCCCCCTCCCACACGTTGACTGTTAATAGAGGCATGTTTCTCGCGGAGGTGAATCGACATATGCAGCGTGTAAAACTGTTTGCGAGGGGTATCCCATGGGATCATTAAAACATTCCTTTACAACTGAGGTTAAAACACAATGAAGTGCGCAGTCTTTAAAAAACGAGTTTTCGGTTACGACGCACGACCGCGTGCAGCATAGCAAAGTGTTTTACACGCTACATACAGCAATTTGCATCCGTGACAAGCATGCGTCTTCTTAGATGCTCCTGCACTTTGTACACACCTCGCTACGCCGCATGGACGATTGTGTGTTGGTTCATTCCGTGCATTGTTACAATGTTGCTTTTCTTGCTGATTTATTACATTATCGATTTTGCAGATGTTAAATTTTCTCCCTGTGCTTAAAAATTATTAAAAAACCGGCCTGATTATGCGGCGTATGGTACGCCGTGGGTTGGCTAGTTTTGGTTTATTTCCCTAAGCAATAAATCTGAGCATAATTGGCCCAAAAAAATGAATTTCTGTGAGGGTGTATGGGTGTATTTTGGTGTTCCTTGTGATGGTTTCTTTCTGTCTTGATGCTAAATAGGCTTGGACTCACCATATGAATCAGACAGTTCAGAAAATAAATGGATAAGAACAGGGAGAATATAAGCAAAACTTTTGTAACTTTAGGGGGTGCTCTCATAATGGCCCTCCAAATCCAGAATATTGGTCAACAAGAGGCCACAATTATCAGTGCATGCACATATTATACATATTTATAAACATATATGTAACAAAAATGAGGTGAAGAGAAAAGCTTGGGGCATGGATGGTGATTCATATGTATTCTATTGGTTTATTTTTTTAAAAAAGAAACAAAAATGAGCAATAAGCTGTGCATCGGCTTCATGCTGTCAATGACATCTCATCAGTTCACTTAATGCATCTGTCTTGGTAGTGCAGGTTCTTATGAAATCTTTGAGAAGATGAGGCTGAGTTATCGGTGGAAATGACATTCAGCTCTTTGTACTGACAATCTATTTTCCTGAGGATGGGTAAGGAAAAAGCATAAGAATGACAGCACCACCTGAGCAAGGCTTAGACTGGAATTACTGTGTCATTGTTACGTGAACCCTGAAACTATCCCCTAATCACACATGTGACAAAGTACACACACACACACACATATAAAATATCAGCAGTCAACTAAAGTATACAATGGAGAAATGTTAGGTTATTTAACACAAATAGCAGTGAAACAAACCCTGCTCCTATTTGGGCTTTTCTGGATGGTTATGGTTTTGAACCCTTTCTGTTGGGTCTTTTCCCTTTTTCCACTGCCACCAATAAACAGTTCTCTTTAACCCATTTGTCTCGCCTTCTTTGTTACACTGTCGCCCTAACCTTCCTGACAATAAGTCCTTCCATACAAATTTCAACTGTGAACTTGCCCCTAAGGTCGCATCTTCTGAAGTCTGAAATTAATTTCAAAATAAGCAGATGGTCTGTAAAGTCATAGGACAACACAACAGTGTCTGTTGACTGCTCAGTCATCATTCAATCCCTAAGCCTTCTGTAGCATTTATAAAACCCGGTCTCTTGGTAGCTCCCAGAATTCCTCTCTTTAAAAGTGCATAACTGTTCCAATCTGTCTGTTCCAGGACTAGGTGTTGCATCCAAGTGGGCTGGAGAGTAATAAACACAGCTTCTACCAGTCTGAACGTTCACAGAGTCAATATAGTCAAATTCCTCACGTCCTGGGACCATATACCATATTCTTTTGGCCAGGAGTTGTTCCAGCCACGTGTCAACCCCTTTGGCCTCTTTCTCACCTTCAGGATAACATTAGTGAATTGCACTTTTCTATCTCTTTAGGATGTTGCTGATCTATATGATTATCCTAGGCCACAATTTCCTGCATGGTAATCCATTATATTTTCTTTGTCTTAAAACATGTTTAACACTAGTCAAACACTGGTTCGCGACAGAAGATATCTGCCTGAAGAAGAAATCTCAACATCAAGCTTGCTCTTCGTGGAAATGCAACAACAAGTAGTTGTCAAGCATTTTTATTTGTACAAGTTTCTTTCTTTCTTTCTTTCTTTCTTTCTTTCTTTCTTTCTTTCTTCATAAATTATCTTCTCAGCTGGACTGTTTGATGCAGAAGAAAGCCAAAGTAAATAAACACAGAAAGGATTTTGAAAACTGCATGGTGCTTTCTTTACTTTTTAAGTGTCTGGGCTCATTGAAGTTGGGCAACATGTGTGTTCCATATAAAGCAGAATATCTGTGATGTAAAGATCATTTACTCTGCTCTCCCTCTTTGGAATGTTTCACTGGACTTGTCATCCGAATGTGTCAGATTCATTGCTAAATGCAAACATATGCAGCCAGTGTATCAGATTGGTTTGGACTGATGTCACAAGGAAAAATAGTCCTTGCAATAACATGAGCATTTGGCTTATAGTCAGTATTTTTAGATTTCCCTAGGTGTCAGATTTGCAGTACTTTTAGCACTTTTGCCATCAGGTTTATACTATACTAGCTGTGCAAGCCCGTGCTGAAAAAAGCCCAGGACCCTAGAAACTATTGAAATCATCAGAAAAAAACTGAATTGTAGAGATGTCACATAATTGAAAGGAACTATTCTGGGTGTCTCTCACCTACGAGGGTTCATTTTGCCAATATGCTTGCATTGCTTGTGCATTAGCGACAGGAGAAAAAGTAAAAGGGATACCGTTTTGCCGATGTTAGCAGCTAAGTGACTTTGTCTTTCCTGTGATGTTTCGTTTTGCTGACGTGCTTGCCTTGCTTGTGTTAATTAGCTGCTAAACGACTTTTCTGTTTCCTTGGAGGCGGAGCCCTTACCATGACTCCACCTCTCACTTCCGATCTGAACAGACACGCACACTTCCACGCATAGATGCTTATATGTAAGAAAATTTAAAGTCAACAACACTCAGTTTTATTTAGTATCTATTTCTATCTAAATGTGTGTGGCATGATGGCACTGTTGTTAGCATTGCAGGATTGCAGCTCCAAGAGACTGCAATGTTTTGAATCCCTTCCAAGTCACAATCTCTGTGAAGTTTGCATGTATTCCATGTGTCTGTGGGTTTCTCTTTAGGTATTTCAATTTTTATTCCCTCCCAAAGATAAATACAGTCATATGAAAAAGTAAGTACACCCTCTTTTTCTTTTTTTAACATATGTGGCCATATCAAAGTGTGATCCTCATTTAAACAGTGTCATTAAAGATGAATAAAAAAACAACATTGAAAATTTGACTTTGCAATGTATTCAAAATTAACAGACACCATTTCCATCTGTGGAAAAAGTTAAGTCCACCCTTAGCTCTAATAGCTAGTATCGATCAATTTAGCAGAAAAAACCTCAAGTAATTATTTCCTATGTCTACCAGTCTATAGCATCGACTGGGAGAAAGTTTTCTCCCCCTCCTCCATGCAGAATACTTGCAGATGTTTGAGAGCTTCCTTGCATGCACAGCCTGTTTCAAAATACTTGATGGGGTTCGGATTCAGGCATTGACTTGGCCATTCCATAGGTCTCCATTTCATTCTTTTCAGCTGTTCCTTAGTAGATTTACTGGTATATTTAAGGTCATTGTCATGTTGCAAGGTCCACTTTTGATTGAGCTTCAATATTCTGAGAAATGATCTCACATTATCTTCAAGCACCCTGGAGTACAGTGAAGAATTTATGCTGCCTTCTATTGCATTGTTCTAGAAGTCTTGGTCTTTATCTATGTGTTCCTGGGCAAACTGTAGTCTACCTGTGATGTTGTTTCTGGTAGCAAAGTTTTCCTCCTAACATGCCTCCCATGTTGATCTAATTTGTGCAGCCTTTTTCTAATGTTACATTAATGTAATAATCTTCCAGACAATGGAATGTTTGATTTCAAATTTTCAAATTCATCCTAGACTTATAGGCATCTCTAACCTTCTTTCTGAAGGATTTGGAGATCTCTTTCAGTCTAGATATGGTGATAACACACAATTCAACTGCAAAGAGTAAATTAAAATAAATGTCTGAGGTTGACGTCAGGTTCCTCCAGTTTCCTCTCTAATGATATTCTAATAATTTTCTTCTGATCTGGTGTACCTGATTCTAATTTAAGGTATCTGAGGTAGTGATAAATGTAGAGATGTACCATGTGACACAGAAATGGGTTAAGCTAAAACAATTGTCAATAGAATGGAGAGAACGATGGTGCTCTGTTAATGCTACTGTCTCACTATTCCAAAATCCTGAATGTCAGTCATACATCTGGTCAATATCTGTATGCAGTTTACATATTCTTTCCATGTTGGTATGGGTTTTCCTTCTTTATTATCAAAGATGTGAAGTTTAGGTCAACTGGTGATTCCAAAATTGTTGTGTACAAGTGGGGTAGGTCTATGACTGGGCCCTGTGATGGACTGGCACCTTGTCCAAGATAGTTTCATGCCTTGCACCCTGTGCTGATGGGATAGGCTCCAGTCTTCTGTGATCCTGAATTGGATTAAGCAGTTTTGAGAAATGCCATGTTATGTTTTTAATGAATTAATCTGTGGATGGATGAATGGAAGCTCTTACGCCAAATGCAGATAAACCACAGTTGATGTAAGCTTTCTTTCAAAGTACTTTGTTCACATTTAATTAGGCAATCTGCCATTGTCCTCAGTTTGCCATCTCAGAAATAGTTTTTTTTAACATTCTAGGTTTTGTTTTAGTTATTTTATCTTTTTTTTCAATCTGATGTCATTTAACAATGAAGCATAAATACACAGGTAACCAACAGTAAACCAACTAACTTAATAAAAGTTACAACTTAGAAAACAATCATTTTAATAACATAAGTATAAAGTAGGGGTGGCACGGTGGCGCAGTGGGTAGAGCTGCCGCCTTGCAGTTAGGAGACCCGGGTTCTGCAAGGCTTTCCTCCGGGTACTCTGGTTTCCTCCCATAGTCCAAAGACATGCAGGTTAGGTGCATTGGCAATTCTAAATTGTCCCTAGTGTGTGCTTGGTGTGTGTGTGTGTGTGTGTGCGTGTGTACGCGCGCCCTATGGTGGGCTGGCACCATGCCCGGGGTTTGTTTCCTGCCTTGCGCCCTGTGTTGGCTGGGATTGGCTCCAGCAGACCCCTGTGACCCTGTAAGTTAGGATATAGCGGGATGGATGGATGCATGGATGGAAGTATAAAGAAATGAGAGAAGGAAAGGTAATGGCTGAATATGCTCATAAATCTATCAAGAATCAACAGTAGGGCACAACTGAAATTGAATGAACAAAGTGTTTGAAACAAAAATCTGCATCTTGGCTTAGGCTGATATTGAAGTAATAGAAAAAAAAACAGGCCACAACATGAGAGCTGTTGGATTGCTTTGAAGCAATTGAGGTAAAATACTTAAAGTATCAAGGAGGTGAGAGTGGATCAGGTGATGTTGTACTCTAGCAAGGCTCAATACAGTTCAAATAACACACACGAACATAGCATGCATGCCCATAGAGGAGCTGACAAGAGATTGCCTTACCTAAAGTGGTTCACTTTCCTGTACGTCATTCAGAATGGTCAGGTGGTATTTTACAATAGTGATGAATGTTATACCTTAATTAGGGACACATTCAATGAAACATTTGACCCAATCAATCAGACTCCTTGAACGTGTCTACCAGATTTGTGAAGAAAAAGGCAACCATGACTTGTTCAGTAACCCAGAAGTATAATATTTTATATAAACCGTGAGTCACACAAGAGCATTGTGAGACAGCACTAAGCATAATGGTGACATGTTGGTTCATATAATGTGCAGAGAAGTACAATTGGTTAATCAACGGGTTAATGAATGAGAACCTGGGATAATGCATAAAGAACAACAGACTGAACATTAGAACAATGTAGATGAGAATTGGCCATTCAGCCCAACAAAGCTTGCCAGTCATATCCACTTAATTCTTCCAAAATAAAATCAAGTCTAGCTTTGAATGTCCCAAAAGTCCTGTAGTCCACCACACTACTTGGTTGAAGTGTCTGCAGTTGTCTGTGTGAAGAAAAAACATATATTTTTCCTAAAACACAAGCCAAAATAAAAAATGTCACAAAACATATACTTAGAACATTTTTATAATCCTGTAGTTGACATATCAGATGTGTTGATGTCTCCAGGTCAGATGTCTTCTTCTACATTTTATTATTCTATGAACAAAATATTTTAAGTAGCCCGGCATTATGCTCTATAAACAAAATGTAATTACATTGTTTTACAAATTCAAATAACAAATACAGTATAATAATCAGGGAGACAGCCACCAGGAAAACAGTTAATGATTTACTGTGTCAATTGTAAGGAAGAAGCCAAAAATACAAATGATTGCACTATAGCCAAGTGGGAGGTTAATGTGGCCTTTCCTTTTTTGGGAATATTCCAGTTTATCTGTAAAACTAAACAGAATATCCTAATGAACTGCACTGGCACTTGTACAGTGGAGCACAGGGCAAGCCAACTCTTTCCTGGCATCAAATATACAGTACAGTCATGTCAGTGAAGCAGAAATGAAACACAGGGTGATGTCTCAGTAGTACAGAAGTGAGGAAAGTCCTTGCAGCATGCAGACATGCAGGATTTGAGAGTACATCACTGACTCAAAAAGATGAAATGTATCTCAAGGATCAAATTAACAGTTTCTTGGGCACTAACAATACATTAACTGCAATAAACACTAGAACTAGGGAGTCCGGGGCAGAGCTCTGGTCGCCAAGCGATTTCTTGCATTCTGAGCTGCAGAAATGCGTTTAACCGGCATCTACAACCATCACTTTTTGACGATTTCTGTTTGACACTGACAACTGTAACCGTAACACACTGACAGGAGCCAGATTTGCAGGCTATCAGCGCAGACTGTCGTTCAAGGCCCTAAGTGAAGGGTATGAGTGATGAAAGTCGGAGTGGGCCCGCATAAATGTCTTTAGTGACGATACATTAACATATATAGCTACATTTTAGCCAGCTTTTGCTGTTTCCACCAGGCAGCACTTGGAGGTAAATAGCTAGGCTAAGCACATTTTTATTTGCTTTTTATATTTTTTATATATTCTTTTTATTTTATGAAGATGAGATCCACATTATTTTGTTTTTACATTTTTATTCGGTTTTAAAGCTTGTTTTCATACTTTCGAGATATTCAGATTTCCGTATAAAATAACTTACCAGCAGATATTGAAACCTATTTCACACAAAAGACACTTTTCGAACATTGGCACTGTCAAACTCATGAATAAGTTCAGAATAATCAAGAGATTCGACTATCTCTTGCTCAATTGAAATCAATGCCAGACTATTCAGACGTTCGTGGCTCATGGAGCTTCGCAAGTAATTTTTGATAAGCTTGAGTTTTGAAGAACTCCTCTCCGCCAAAGATACTGTTGTAGGCACAATCAATGCTATTCTGAGAGCCACAGCAACATTAGGCTTGGCAGTTGCTAACTCCTTCTCATACAGATATTCCAGTGCTTGCATGGCTGTTGAGTTGCTAGGAACTAAATTGGCAAACATGCAAATTTCACTGCATAGTGCGTGTGGATCAATGTCTGATTCATTATTCTTTGAGTCAGTTAATGCAATTTTCAAGTCCATAGAGTATTTCATCAAGGTATTATCATCCATGGATTGTGCAGAAATCCAAAATTGTCAAAATGCTGTTTCATTTGATCAAACCTCTCATTCATGGACATGATTGCTTGATCCAGAAGGACAAGAAAGAATTCTGTGCTAAACTTTTCCTTTGCATCAGTTATTAACTCATCCCAGACTTCATAATCGAAATGGCGCTTTGTTTGTCTCCTTCGTAAACTGGTTACTGCAGAAAATGCGACATCCTTGGAAGGCATCTCCATTCATTAGCGAGCTCTCTAGCTGTAGCTTCTGCTAATTCTAGTCCATTTTCTCTGAACGAAACCAAATAGTCAGAGACACTGTTGATGCATTTGAGAGCAACATCATAGTGCATATTTTCATTTTGCAAAATTTTGCTGGCTACATTGATCTGTGAAAGAATGTCGTACCAAATCGCTAAGGAAACAAGAAATGGACAATTTTTCAGCTGCTTGGCTAATGCAGCAGCTTCAGTTCTAGCCTTAGGATCTTTAGAATCTTCAGAAACATCTACCAGCGCGTCATACACAGAGCCTATTTGGAATCTGACAGCTTTAACACTCACAATCCTACATTCCCATCTAGTGTCACAAATGCGCTTCAGAGTGAAATTATTGATGTGCCTCTCCAGAATCTGCCAGCGTACTGTAGAAGCACTAAACAGCAAATAGATCTGATGTAACATTCCAAAAAGCGACATGGCAGTTGGTGACGATTTAGCCATGTCTCCCACAAGGAAATTAAGGCTATGACAACCGCATGGGATGTAGAATGCTCGTGGATTTTTATCCAGTATTCATTTTTGAACGCCACTGTGTTTGCCTTTCATATTGGAACCGTTATCATATCCCTGTCCCCTACAGTTACCTAGGTCCAATTTCAACTCCGAGAGCATCCATAAGCATTGGTCTGTGAGCCAGTGCTATCATCAACGGCTATGTACCCTACAAAATATTCTCGAACTTCCACTGAGGAGCCATCAATATGAACGA
Source organism: Polypterus senegalus (assembly GCF_016835505.1). NCBI lineage: Eukaryota > Metazoa > Chordata > Cladistia > Polypteriformes > Polypteridae > Polypterus > Polypterus senegalus. The sequence continues at coordinate 217,466,214 of NC_053156.1, forward strand.
TCCTTATTATCATCATCATCTGCTCTTCATGGCTTATATCAGGAGTGCAGTCAAGAATGATTAAGAAATACTTGGCCTTATGAATATGGGAAATTATTTTCTCTAACGTAGCATTACCCATCAACTGAATTATTTCATTTTGCACATTTTTGCCCAGATAATGATCGTGGATTTCATTGTCTGTAATCCTTCGAACATGCTCTTGCCTGCACGGATCAAATTTGGCTAACAATTCCACTAATCCAAGAATATTGCCATTATGCGGGGCAAATATACGATTGCTAGAACCTTGAAACGCCAGGTTTCTTCCACCCAGAAACTGAATAATAGCAATAATTCTTGTTAATACATTGCGCCAATGCTCAATTTCTGTTAGCAGAAGTTCTTGTGCACGCTTATCAATGGTACATCCTGCCTTCAAGCGATTCTGAAGTTCCAACCAATCCTTAAAGGCACGTATATGGTTGGCAGATATTTCGTGACTGCACACGTCTCGGGACAAATTTCTCCAATCACCGCAACCATCAGTAGTCAATTTGATCTGGACATTCGAGAATAACTTGCAGCAGAAACAAAAAACTGCATTTTTGTTCTTTGAGTAAACAAGCCAGGGCCTGTCAACAAATTCCCCATTTGGTAATTTTCGGGAATAAAAGGAATCAGAAAAATGGCGCCCATCATCATTCGTCGGATATTGAATCCCGGTTTTGCGAAAGGGCCCCTTTTGGACTAGGAAGACACGTTCTTTGTCCGTGATTGCTGCACCCCACAAACCTGGATCTCCCCAACTAAAGGAATCAAAATCATTATCAGCCTCATCGTGATCTTCATCTTTCTGGTTAGAAACCGAAACAGCTGGCAACGTTGCTGAACCTGACGAAAAACCCATGTCCATGTCATTCTTAACGTCATTAGCTTCTGACTCCTTGGAGTTGGATACAGGTTTGTGGGGCTTGGACGGCGTTGCGGTATTTTCGACTAATGGAAGTTCAGTCCTGGTGCTAGTGCTGCGGCTGCTGCTAGAGCTAACCGTTTTTGTTAGGAGGCGCTGCAAAGCGCCTTTTTGGGTAGCGAAGAATTCATCTTTCGCTGCTTTTTCTTTACGTTTTTGAGCACCTGATTTAAATTTCTTTGCCGGTGGAACTGAAGACATTTGGAATACAATAATTTCAAACTGTGGAAATTCGGCAAGGCCTAGCTACTATCTACAAGATGTTCTTTCTAACAAAATGGAAATATATTGATATGAAGGAAAGTGATGGCTTTACGAAGAGAAGGGCCCCTTTTATGCTCTGTGGAGAATGCAGTGCGGCGGAGCGGCCCTGACTGAAGCGCAAGTGGCCGCCTACTGAGGACAGAGGCACAGATGAGCCGTGGAGGCGGCAACAGGCGTGAGTGAAGCGTAATGAAGATTGCAGTGCCGAGTGGAGATGTCCATGTGGAGGAATTAGGTGATGGAATATGTTGACCGTGAATTATATATATAAAAAAATTAGTAATAGAGGTTGGAGTGAAGGAGTCTGTTGCTCCATTGGGCCCTCCACAGCAGCGTCGCATCACAGGAAAAAAACCTTGGGTGCAGTGGGCCCCCTCCAGCTGTGGGCCCAAAGCGGTCGCTTCGTTCGCTTCACCCTAAGGCCGGCTCTGAACTGTAATTCTTGAAAGCCAGTAGAATAAAAATGCATGAGACTGCCATAGGCACATATGATGCTCATAAAATCAAGAGGCGTATTTTTATAATATGTAATTGTCAGCTTTCAAGGACTTTAGACAGCTTCAAATATGTAAATGAGCCTAGTATAATGTAATCTGAAATGACAATCACTAGCAAAGCTTGTACAGTAGTAGGTTGGTTTTAGGTCAACAGCATTTTCAAAACACACCTAGTGAACGTGAATATATTCAGTATATTGTAAATTGTATATATATATTTGACTGCCCACATAATACTTACGTAATATACACGACTATCATTCTTACATATAATGGCTGCAGTTGGCACAGCTTATCACTTAATAATTGTATGCGTTTCAATATTTTAGCTAACTTCTTTGATAAAATGACTGTCCAGTGCATAATATGCAGCTAAATACAGAATTTAGGTCAATGCTATGCTGAAACACCAAAACAAGGCCTCTGTAATGACACTTGCATGCCCACCTTTGATGTCCACAGAAAGCAGAGAACATCATTAAGTAATGCTTTTATCAGCATTTTCATGAAACACCTGGTAAGTTTGAATGACATACCACAGCACACTATAGACATGCAGATATCATTTGCTTAAGACAAGTCGTTATTTAGTACATCTGAATGTTGTTAGCCAAAAGAGAATTGCCTAAAAATGTAAAATTCTTTTTTTTAACTTGATACACCCATTAAATACCAGGCAGGATTCACTGTTGCCTCCAAAACAGCCTGAATTCTTTAAGGCCTGGATTACACAAATTGCTGGTACAGATCCTGTGAGATTCTAGGCCTTGAAGCTTGATGCAATTCCAACAGATTTTCTTGCCACACATTCCATATCTAATCACAATGGTGCTCTGTTGGATTGAGATCTGCGGGCTTTGCACATCACTGTAGCAAACTGAAATCACTAACATGTTTGTTGATCCAGTTTGAAATCACAGGTGCTTTGTGACATGATATATTACGCATCGATTTTGAAAAGGGTGGGTGGTGCCTTTAAGAGAATGCACATTGTAGGTGTCAATTTTTAGATGTAATGCGGAATTTACATTATGTTGAATTTGACTTAGGAGGACTAAAATGTACAAGAAAAACAGTTCTCCAAACTATTATACTGACACAAGGCAGGATGGATCTATAAATCTGGACCAAATTCTGACACGTGCAGAAATTGTAGAACCGATTCAGCAGACTAGACAATATTTTTCTAATCTGTCATGTTTTGCTGAATAATACTGAACCTTTTGACCATCTCAGCATACTATATGCTTTTTTCTATATATACTATATGTTGTAAAAACAAAACAGAAACCATTAGAGTGTTAGGGCACCCTTAGGCAAACCCTGTATAATTGAGGAAATGCAAAAAGCAAAGAATATGTGTGAAAAATGCACAAAATATTTTCAGACGTGAGTCTCATGAAAAGGACTGCCCAAGATGGTGGGTCTTCCTGTTATATGGCAGGTAGGCAGGAAAAGGCAGGTCCAGGCAAATGGAAACCAGAAATGAATTTGGTTTAGGAGAGCTGTCAATCTTCCAGTCTACAGAGGGAGGAACAGAAAGAATGTTATCACACAGTACCAAAGCCCTGGATAAGTGGAGAATTACCATCACCTGAACCCTTAAACTGTCTTCCATGCACACGCTTGTGACCATATATATATATAGTGATATATGGCCGACAGTTTATCCCGGCCAATACCCCCACACCGCTAGATGGAGTCCTCCCTGCAACATGGAGGGGCCCCGAATTCCAGCAGGGCATCATGGACCTTGGAGTTTTACTTCACAGCCCTGATGGATACCATGGGGGCCGCCAGGGGACGCTGCAGGGAAGAACAGAAAGTTCTATTTTCCATATAGCCCGGAAGTACTCCCTAGTGACGGGGACGGAAGAAACGAAGTACTTCCGGGCTGAAGAAAAGGAGTTTTCATCTGACCCGGAAGTGCTGTGAAATCACATGGACTGAGGAATAGAAGCACTTCTGGGTCAAGAAATATAAAAGGACTTTGGGAAACACCAGCAGGCTGAGCCGAGTTGGGAGGAAGGGTGACTGAGCTGCTGGGAGTGGAAGATTGAATTGTTTATTGTGATTATTGTTTATTATTGGAAGTACAGTATAGTGGAGGTGCTTTGTGCATTATGGAAATTATAAATTCATTTCTTGGACTTTTACCTGGTGTCTGACTTGTGCTCTGAGGGTTCAAGGGGACAATAGCACCCCCTATCTGTCACAATATATATATACACACACATATATACAGAAAAGTTTGGGAACCCCTGTCAGCCTGCATAATAATTTACTCTACTTTCAACAAAAAAGATAACAATGGTATGTCTTTCATTTCCTAGGAACATCTGAGTACTGGGTTGTTTTCTGAACAAAGATTTTTAGTGAAGCAGTATTTAGTTGTATGAAATTAAATCAATTGTGAAAAACTGTCTGTGCAAAAATTTGGGTCCCCTTGTAATTTTGCTGATTTGAATGCATGTCACTGCTCAATACTGATTACTTGCAACGCCAAATTGGTTAGATTAGCTCGTTAAGCCTTGAACTTCATAGACAGGTGTGTCCAATCATGAGAAAAGGTATTTAAGGTGGTCAATTGCAAGTTGTGCCTCCCTTTGACTCTCATCTGAAGAGTGACAGCATGGGATCCTCAAAGCAACTCTCAAAAGATCTGAAAACAGAGATTGTTCAGTGTCATGGTTTAGGGGAAGGCTACATAAAGCTATCTTAGAGGTTTAAACTGTCAGTTTCAACTGTAAGGAATGTAATCAGGAAATGGAAGGCCACAGGCACAGCTGCTGTTAAACCCAGGACTGGCAAGCCAAGAAAAATACAGGAGCAGCATATGCGCATGATTGTGAGAATGGTTACGGACAACCCACAGATCACCTCCAAAGACCAGCAAGAACATCTTGCTGCAGATGGTGTATCTGTACATCGCTCTACAATTCAGCGCAATTTGTACAAAGAACATCTGTATGGCAGGGTGATGAGAAAGAATTTGCAAAATTTCTGCATGTCTCAACGCTGTCCTCTTAGGGTTCTCTGTCCACAGAAATTTGTTTGTACAGGTCCTCTTCCAATAGACGGCCAGAGTATCCTGCTGGCTATGCCACTGTGACAGGTAGAGGGTGCTATTACTCCCTTGAACCCTTGGACAATAGACACCAGGTAAAAGTCCAATAAATATTTATTTGAACTATAATGTAGTGCACAAGCACCTTCCTCTCCACAATACTCATTAAATTCTCCACGATACAAATCAATAATCAATCCACTACTCCCAGACACGTTGCAACCCTTCCACCCAGCTCAGCTCTCCGTCTGGGGATTTCCCACAGTCCTTTATATTGCCTGACCCAGAAGTGTTTCCAATCCTTCAGTCCATGTGACTTCTTATCACTTCCAGGTCAGATAAAAAGTCCTCTTCTTTATCCTGGAAGTACACCACTTCCCCTGTCGCTTTGCCTAGGATGTACTTCCGGGTTATAGGGCACATATGACTCTCTGGGCCTCCCTGCAGCGTCCTCTGTTGGCCCCTGGAGTATCCAGCAGGGCTGTAGAGCAAAACTCCATTGTCCATGACTCCCTGCTGATATCCGGGGCACCTCCATGCTGCAGGGACAGCTCCACCTGGTGGCCAGAGGTTATTGGCCGGGATGACAAGCCGGCCATAGACCACAATATATATACAGTGGTATCTCGGTATATGTCCGCTTTGGAATAAGTCCAACTTGGAATACGTCCTGTTTGGACATGAAAAATTTTTCTTGGTATACGACCTTTATTTCTTATCCAAAAAATTAGTTTGGTATACGTCCTGTTTGGTATAAGTCAAAGGATCTGGAACGGATTAAGGACGTATACCGAGGTAGCACTGTATTAAAATGTACCAAGCAACTATATGGGAATCATTTTTTTTCTTTTTAGCAATATTTTCATCTTGATTTTCATTCTACTTGTTTAATTAAACCATTATTTACTAATTAGAGGGTCTGATGCTAAAGTAGTTGCTGCCTTTGATTATTCAGTGTTGTTTGCCTGGTTGTCTGCTCTGTTCATTTTTAATTGTCATTAATAAGATACAATGAAGGAGGAAAACTGCACAGAGAAAGGGCAAAATATAATGAAATCAACAAAAGACAGTTAAGCATTTAAATCTAATGCAAAAGCAGAAGTATTTCTAAATGTCTTCTAAATGTAAAAATAAGGTTGCCAAGCTTTTCTGAATGTAGAATAAGAGAAAAAAAAACAACTAATTAAATGAGATCAGTGTTATCAGTTATTGTCACTGATTATGAAGCTGGTTGGAACAAAAACCTGCAGCCACAGTCAGTCCCCAGGACCGAGTTTGGGAATCCCTGATCTAATGTATGGTTGCAGAGGACTGAGGTCTTTCCCAGAGGTAATAGGTGCAAGGCAGAAAATAGCTCTGGACAGGATGCCACTCCTTTACAGAGAACAAACAGAAAAACATACTTCAATCACATGGGCCAATTTAAAGTCACCAATCAACCTAACATGAATAAATTTGGGCTGTGGGAGAAAAACCCAAATACCTGGAAGAAACCCTTCACAGACATAGGGAGAGCGTGTGGACTTCATATGAACTACATCAGGCGCAACCATGCTAGCCAGAATGAATGATTACATAATTATGTAAAACTGAGTCATTAAACACGTTATGTATCTATGCTGTTTATTGTAAATGCTCTTGTAAAGCTCTTTATTAGCACTTAAAAGAAATGGCAAAAATAGCTCCTGCCCTCAATCCTTCCAAACTAGTAACAGCGCATATTTAGACAGCTCAAATAAATGTCAGTCTGCATTACTTCACTCTTGCCTAATAATTACTTCAAGGATAAAAGTTTTTTTTTTATTGGCTTGGTCTTCTTTAGCTCCACCAAGAACAATGTTCCGCAGTTATCTGTTTCCTGGAGACCCAAGGCAAAAAGCAGATTGCTCCTTGATGTATTCACACACTCAGATGCTTTCATTTCCAGACTTTATTAAAAGCAGTTAGCATTCCCCCAATTACAAGTTTGGAACTCATCACTTATTTAATTTGAAAGTTAAAGAGTGTGGATTGTTTCCTGTAATTCTCAAATCAAACAAGTTCAAATTTGCATTTGGTGTCTCATCCTCCTTCAGAGTTTAAAGATTTTCTTATCATCCAAAAGGATATATGACCAGAACTTAGTTTAGTTTATAATTAAACTTACAGCTGTTAGTGGTTTTTCTTAAAGCTTGTAATATTATAGAAATGACATATTTAACTTTAGAAAATTGTAAGATTTTATTAAGTTCAACTTTATTGAATATAGAGTGTTTTTTTCTTCATTGTATAAGTTCAACTTGATTTTATGGAATCTTATTTTTTTTAACTGAAATGAAGAAAAGATAATTTAAAGATGACAAAGACATTGACCTGACAATAATTGTCTTTTTTTTAACTATATAGCAGTAAAATTATCAAAGAGGAAAAACAGAGAAAGCAAATGATTATCTGCATTTTTATTCAGTTTTACATTCAATAAGTCTGCTTTACGTAAAATGTAAAATCTATTAAGTAAAAACAAAAAAGTGTCACTTGAGCTTACATGAGAGAATTTGAATGTGCAGAATACATGGAAGTGTGTAAAAGTTCCTCTGCAATTTTATTTTATTCTTTTAAAGCAAGCATGTCATTAACACAAATTCAGGGAGCCGTACTGCATAATTTAAAATATACTGTATATAAAAAAACACACACAACACTGTACACTAGATGTTGAATATGTGACAAATATAAATACATATATAGTAGATTTGCCTTTATTCTCACATCTTGCAGTTTTTTAAATTCTTGAGTCTAGTATTGATGATAATATACAATATACGATAATGTAAAGTAAAATAAACTGAAGAATACCAACCGGCAATGAAGAAGAGGAAAGCAAAAGTGGAACGTAATCAAATTGATAAAATAAAAGAAATTAAAACAATGGAGGCCTCTTAATCCCTAGGAAAAGAAACAGCCAATTGGCCAGCTGGTCTTTTTATAGTATACTACAGTGCATTTTAGTTTTTTTTTCATTAAGATTATTTTTCAGAAATAATAAAGCATTGATTACATTTTTAAAACAAAGGTTTATCATTCTGAAAAAAAAATGTAATCAAATGATCTTAATAGACTGATTTTATATTAACTTGTTTTCATTCACGTGTTTTTGTGTATTTGTTGCTTTTTTAATGCGAGGCTTCCAATGTCGAAGTTTATTTTTCATTTTGATTTAGTTTTATTTTTATTTATGCCATGTAGATTAGAACTGCTATACAACTGCAGTTGTCCTGTTGATGACGTCATGAAGGTGATGCTATAAATACTTGACTCTCACAAAATTTGTTATCCCCTGGTGGATACACAGTGTGCAAAAAGTTCTCTTATTATAGTTAGCATCTTTTCTAAGTATGCCTTAGTGCTAGGTTTGTGCTTCTGTATTGACTTTGCTTTGCACTATTGATTAGTGTCAAGTCCTTTTGGATTTTGCCTGCTTCAGTTTTTGATTTTCTAGTTTTGACCTTTTGCCTTCTCTGACTACGTCTATCTTCATTTACCATCTCCTGGTTAACTTTTAATTCTCTCAGTAGTACTCAGACTAGTTATGCGTCATTCGCGAACGAGCCGGCTCTAAGAGCCAATGCTTTGAAGAGAACGAGAGGAGCCGATGCCCGTCGAGCAGAGCCGAAGCTTCAGCCGCTCCTTCTCAGCTCTGCTGAAAATCCATTCGGCAGGGGCAGGACTTTATTTATATGGGCACACAGAACATTGGCTCATAATGCCGGGTGTTATAACGAAACATCCTACCCATCGAAATGATCTACTCATTGATACTACGCATGCGCAGACCAAAATTACGCAACTTAGCCTTACTACATTAATGCATTTATTACAGTTTACTGCATAGGTATTTATTGTCAACATTTTATAAGTTGTATATTTTGCATGTGTGACTTTTAATCTTGTACAGGCCATTGTATCCATGCACGAGTAATGACCGTCTTGTGAAATCTTTGCATCAGGCTGTGATGCATATATAATAAATTGAGAAATGTTAACATTTCCATAAATTTGATAGACGACTTCTAAATACAACATGTTAAATGATGACATGGTATAACGTTATAAGTTTAATGTTACGACTTACAATAAACTACGGTAGGATACTTCGACAAAGTACGACAAATCGTCAGAACACCGGCTCATTCACAAACGACACATTGGACTAGGATCGTACCACTATGTGAAAGAAGGAAGGGGGACAGATGCTACGAAGACAGCGAGTGTTGGTACAGGCCAGGTACACAGAGCGACACTGTCGCTCTGTGTACCTGTCGATATGACAGACGAGGAGCCAGATTTAAATGCAAGCGCATTGTGAAGAAAAAAAAAGCAGAGTAAAGAAATGAGTGAAAGCCGAAAAAGAAGCGGCATCTGGCTGCATTTCAGTGATACTGGAGACTGCAAACCTAAGTGCAGAATTTGTAATATGAAAATATCCGTTAGAGTAGGGTCAATAACAAACCTGCACAGACATAGGCTATAAGATCCACCCACCCATCCGTGCAACTGGAGGAGAGCGTGCCCTCTCTCCTGCCATCCACTGACCCTGGAAAAGAGACAAGTACTTCTGCTGCAGCATCCACTGTCTTACCGAAAACTGCAGGTATAACATGGTCTTCAGTTTAAACCAAAATAAGCACATTTATTCCAAAACAAATGACACCACACAAACAAATAAAGTGTCGATGAGGAGCTGGCTAAAATGATAGCTAGCAACTTTCAACCATTTTCCATTGTGGAGGACATTGGATTTACAACTTTTGTACAGGCCTTAAACCCCATGTATGTTCCTGGCCCAAAAACATTTATTCAAAGAGTCATAATGTTGTGTTGTTGTTGAGTTTGGCCTTTATTTGTTTGCTGTGGTTTTGTGTTAAGTTGTTCATTTAAAGCTTTTATTAAAATGTTAAACAATAGTAACAGTGTATTTTTTGTAATGGAAATAATGCATAAAAATACATAATGTCTGAAAACAATGAATAAGAATTTGCTTATACACAAACCATTCATAATTGCTTAATTAGGCTGAAATATAAGCATCTACGTGATACTAAACGAAGAGCCATTCGGGAGCCATAAGAGCCGGTTCTTTAAAGGGAGCCGATCCAAAAAAGCTGAAGCTTTGAAAAGAGCCGGAGTTCCCATCACTAACTCAGACACAGTGTAACTTAGTGGTCTCCTGTTGTTTATAAAATGTGTTATATTCTTATTTTGCGGCACATTAAACAAAACACATCAATGAAGGGTTGGATGTCTTTCAGGATCAAATGCAGTAGCACTATAACTACTATGACAGATAGGGGGCGCTGTTGTCCCCTTGAACCCTCAGATCAGTCGCCAGACACCAGGTAAAAGTCCAAATATTGACTTTATTATTAGTAAACAGTGCACAAAGCACCCTCCTCTCCACAATACTCATTAATTAAACACAATACAATAATCAATAATCCTCCACTCTCCCAGACGCGTTGCCACCCATCCACCCAGCTCAGCTCGACGTCTGGGATCTCCCATAGTCCTTTTATATTGCCTGACCCGGAAGTGTTTCCAATCCTTCAGTCCATGTGACTTCCTATCACTTCCAGGTCAGATCAAAAGTACTCTTCTTCATCCCGAAAGTATGTCATTTCCCTTGTCGCTGTGACTTAGATGTACTTCTGGATTTTAGGGCACAAAGCAATCCTTGGGCTTCCCTGCAGCATCCTTTAGGGGCCCCTGTGGTATCCAGCAGGTCTGTTGATGAAAACTCCAATGTCCAGAATTCTCTGCTGGCATTTGGGGCACCTCCAGGCTGCAGGGAGAGCTCCACCTGGAGACCTGGGGGCATTGACCGGGATGACAGGCCAGCCATAGTCCACACTACTAAATAACAGTTTAAATAACCTGAACACCCAGATCAGCAAATTGAAAATTATGATATTGATGGTGATGAAACTGTTCTGTCATTTGCCTGGGTGTCTGCTCGACTTGGTAGTTATTGTCATAATTATGATACAATTAAGTAAGCAGACACTACAGAAAAAGAGACTGGAGAACTTAAAACTATGACAACAATATAAATATGTCTTAATTTCATATGAATTTGAATCTAACACTGCTTCTGTTTTCTAAATACATAGTAAGAAAGAAAAAAGACAGATGATTAAGCAATGAGATTAATTAGAGATAAAATGACCCACTTATTATGAAACTAAAATATGCAGCCTGTGAAACTGCGTGAAACTGAAACTGTGAATATGTATCAAATTATTTAAAAAATGTAATCAAAATAAATTATTTAAAGCAAATAAAACCAATATAATTAAAGCTAAATAATAATCTTTAACGTCTTTAACATAATAGTTCTAGAGCTTAAGTTCAAATCCTATCTTATCTTTTATTGAATTTATTAAAAGCATGTAACATTCCATACAATCAAATCAAACCCAACAAAACTAAATTCAATTAAACCCCCATCCATGAGAAAGAGAGGAAGGCCAACAGCCAGAGTAAAACTTTCAGTGTAGTAAAGAGTCCTTCTCCCTAATATAAATGCTTATTCTAAAATGTTATTAATTAGAACCTGCCAGGTTTTAAAAAAGTTTTGAACAGATCCTCTAAGTGAGAATTAGATTTTTTTGCCAATTTCAAATATCATTTAACATCAGTTGCCCCCTGACTTAAAACAGGTGGGCTAGGATTCTTCCAGTTGAGCGAGATAAATCTACGTGCTAATAGTGAAGTAAAGGCAATTACAGTTTGTTTGTCCTTCTCCACTTCAAGCACATCTGGGAATACATCAGACACAGTCATTAATGGATTAGGAAGGATTGTAACACCAAGGCTGTCTGATAGGCATTTAAAATTTTTGTCCAGAATGATGTTAATTTCGTACAAGCCAAAAACATGTGGCCCAATGAGGCTAGATCTCAATTGCAAAGTTTGTAAGTTGGATCTTGCCCTGGAAACATTTTGGACAATTTTAAATGAGACAGATGTGCTCGATAATAGATTTTAAGTTGAATATCTGAATGTTTTGAGCATATGGAGCTTATATGAATTCTGTGCATGGCTGCCTTCCACTCCTTTTCTGAAATGTTGATTAAGAGATCCTTTTCCCACTGTATTCTGGGATTTTTAAAAGGAAGGGACTTTTAAATGTTTATATATATATTATAGAAATGCTGTCTGGGACTTTAGGACTGACCAATGTTTCTTCTGGAATAGAAATAGGTGGGAGGTGAGGAAAATTGGACAGATTTTGTTTAGCAAATTTTTTTAATTTGTAGATAGTGGAAAAACTTGTATTGATGGGAAGCTAAATTTGGAGTGTGATTGTTCATTGGATGCAAAAACATTAGGCACAAATCACTGTACAAAGTGATTTAATCCCATATGTTTTCCAAACATTAAAAACTGTGTACGTTTGAAAGGGTGGAAGAAAGTGGTTATCGTGTAGAGGTGCCACAGATAAAAACTTCTCTAATTTGAAGTGCTTCCTACATTGTTTCCATAATCTGAGTGAATGAAGGACAATTGGGTTGTTAGTATATTGATGATGCTTTGTATTTACTGGTGTACAAAGCAAGGAATATAAAGAAGTACTGTAGGATTTTATTTCTATTGTGTTCATCTATTTTTGTCAATGTCCAGGTTTTTATAGCTTGTATGTATGCCACCCAATAATAAAATTGAAAGTCAGGTAGAGCCATGCCACTGCTTTATGTTTACTTGTGATGTTTACCCCTAGGTATTTAAAATGATCTACGATGATAAAAGGGAATGTGTTCAATCTAATGTTGTGTGCTAGAGAGTTTACTGGGAAAAGCACACTTTTATTCAAATTAATTTTGAGTCCATTTCCCATCTGAAATTCTGTTAGTGCTATTAAGACTTTAGTACCATATAATCTGCGTATAGTGATATTTTCTGGTCAAGTCCATCTCTGATAATCCCCTTTATCTCAGAAGTATTTTGAAAGTAAACAGCCAATGGATTATTGGTGATTGCAAACAGTAGTGATGACAGGGAGCATCCTTGTGTACTACCATGTTCAAGTTTGAAGTAGTCTGAAATAATGTTGTTAATACAAACTGAAGCTTCTGGATTGGTACACAGTAGTTTGATCCTTACACATTTGTTCGAGCCAAACCCAAATTTATGCAATGTGGTGAATACACAGTCCCTTTCAACAATATCAAATACTTTTTCTGCATCCAAAGATAATAAGATCTCTGGAGTGTTAGACTTTATGGGTGAATATATTACATTAAATTGGCACTGAAGATTGTAAGCTAAGTGTCTGCCTTTAATAAATCCGGTTTGGTCTTGTGATATTTCTGAAGGGAGCACTTTCTCAATCCTTCTAGCTAGATCTTTGGAGAGTATCTTAACATTATTCAGAACTGAGATTGGTTTGTATGATGCTCATTGTAATAAGTCCTTATTTTTCTTAGGAAAAATGGTGATTAATGCTTGACGAAAAGTTTGAGGTAGAATTTTGTTGTCTCTGGCTTCAATACATATTACTAACGAGCAAAATACCCGCGCTTCGCAGCGGCGAAGTACTGCCTTAAAATTTTTATTAAGAAGAAAATTAAACCTTTTTAAACTGAGGGAAAATATACCAATAATTATTTGTTAAGGATCTCTTTGTATACCACATTGTGAGTTCGGCCCTCCGGTTGTAATATGACCAAGCTGTGCGCTGAGCTTACTCTTGAGCATGCAACGTACAGTTGACCATGTGAACAGTAATCTTGTTTCAAATCTCACAGCTTGGATTGCTGCTGTCATAATCGGTTTGAGTTTCATGGTTTGTTTCAATTACGACAGTATTTGTAGGACTCGTGTTGAAGAGACATTCAGCATCTGTCAAGCTTTGTAAGTATATAACCGGTTTCATCAATAACTTCACATCCAGCTTTTGAGAGTTTAAACATTCATAAACATCAAAGTGTCCACTACTGAAATCGTCACCTGTGAATCTAAGATGTTTAAGAGGCATTGGCGGTTGTCGAAAGGTTTAAAATATTTGGCCATTTCGGTACACTTGAAAGCGACAACCGAACAATTCAGCGGCAGCCATCAACTCACATGCAGAAGCATAGGTGAAGGGCTTAAGCAGTTCACTCTTATAGTGCTCCTGTGTAGTATAATTATCTCCTGTACCGTCATCAGTCCACACCTTGAACCTGTCCCAGTCATTCAATACACAACAACAACAACAACAACATTTATTTATATAGCTCATTTTCATACAAATAGTAGCTCAAAGTGCTTTACATATTAAAGAATATAAAAATGAAAGACACAATTATAAAACAAAATAAATCAACATTAACATCGAATAAGAGTAAAGGTTCAATGGCCAGGGGACAGAAAAAACAAAAAAACTCCAGACGGCTGGAGAAAAAATAAAATCTGTAGGGATTCCAGACCATGATACCGCCCAGTCCCCTCTGGGCATTCTACCTAACATAAATGAAACAGTCCTCTTTGGATTGAAGACACAATGTTCCTCCGGATATCAAGAGTGAGCCTGATATGGCCGTGCAATATGTAACAAAGAGAATGGAAAAGGTAGGTACCATCTCCGGGCATGGAAACCACTCAGTAAGTGACAGGTCTTTGATTGATGGTGATCACCTCGATAGACATGTTAATGGGGTTACGGTTGGAATGATAAAGGAAATGGGTACCTGAACAATGTAAAGTAAGTCTAAAATACCTAAACAATAACTGGAGAACTGGAGACTGGAGCGACGGACGGCCTTATATAGGCAGGCAGCCAACAACGTGGGAGGCTTTGGGATGGGGGACCCAACGCCGACTCACACGGTGACCGAGCGGCAGTCTATGGACGTATATATGTACATAAGTAGGATTCAGTTAGCGTTGGGAACCTGCGTACCAAATTTCTTGAAGATGGGCCCATAAGTAACAAAGACCGTTAGTAGTATAGGAGCGTCACTATTATACATCATCAGATTTTGACAGGTGTATGTCCCGCCCCCCTGGCATTTCCGGTACCCACCATATGCCACCTAGTTAATGGTCATTTCCCCCCGCGGTCTGATCTCTGCCTGTTGTTGGGTGCGCTGTTTGACCGGCATCGGACCTTTTGTCAGTCGTGCGCAAGGAAAATGGTCGGCCGATCTTAGCCTTGATGCTAAAACTGGGGCTGATCATCTTTGTGATCCGAGACGGACCTTTGGGAGCCTGTAAGGTGTCATAAAAGGTAAGTCATCAATGGGGCGGAGCAGACATCCTGCTCCTATCTGCTTGCAGCGCTCGGGGGTGTGTACAGAGAGTACAGAGAGCGTGATTGACAGATCCCGGCGAGAGGATGTACAAGAAAACTTTAGAGAGAATCTATGACACACCCAAGGAACCTGGCAGTACAGCCCAAAACACCCCTTGAGCATCCCGTTACCTCACCCACCTTGTAAAACCATGCCCTTTATAAAGCAAGGCATATGCCCAAGTGTTTAAAACAATAACTTTCAGAGTGGATGTACAAGGAAAGGTTTAAGAGGAATCTAGGACACATCCAGGGAAAAAAACCTGGCAGTGCGTCCCAAACACACCCATGGGTATAGCGTTACTTTGCCCACCATGTAAAAAACCATGCCCTTTATAAAGCAAGGCATATGGTAGATGCCCAAGTGTTTAAAACAATAACTTTCAGAGTGGATGTACAAGGAAAAAGGTTTTAGAGAGAGTCTATGACACACCCAAGGAACCTGGCAGTACAGCCCAAAACACCTCTTGAGCATCCGTTACCTTGCCCACCTTGTAAAACCATGCCCTTTATAAAGCAAGGCATATTTCAGATACCAAAAGTGATTTAAAACAACAAGTTTTATTCAATGATTCAAAAAAGATGCCAAAGTGTCTTAAAAACAACAAATTTTATTGAAGCAAAATTCCAAACATAGCAAAATAAGATCTGGTCTTCACTTTGAGTTACAAATTGTTTGCTATACATTAAAATTGTTTAAACTATGACTAAAAGCAGGAGAAACAGCCGTAAAATAATCACACAAGCTTAATTGTATAAAGATTTGCAATTCACTTGAAAAGAAAAAAACACAAGAAAATGTATACATATAGGGTGCATAAATGAAAATTCAAAACCTGGTCCAACAGTGAGTCGGTAATACACCTAAAATAAAAATGTTTAAGCCAGCAAATATACTTTATATATTTATATTTCACTAAATTATGCAAACCTATTTTCTGTTTGGAACAGAGCCGACCACATAAAGCTGGTCTTCACAGGCTGAATCAGTTTTGCATATCCATCAATGGGTCTCTCTCCTGCTCAAATTCAGCTATAACATCATCCACATCAATCTTGATAGCTTTACGAAAACAAGGGAGATTGTACATTTTAACAAAGCACGCACACAGGACACAAATCTATCTTTTCTAGCCCTTTTGAGCATAAATAAGCTATGTCTATATGCAATAATTGGTTATATTACAAAATGTGTCCATCTGGTATGCATTTTTTCTCTTGACATTCCATACATTTTTCCACTAAATGTTCAACAGAGCTAAACACATAAGCCCAAATGACTGAGCGACCAATATGGTCATAATGAATCTTTATTAGATATAATAAAAGGAGAAAACCTTCTATAGGTTGCATTACGTGTCACGCTGGGCAGGGACCTGGTTTTCCTTGTTCTAGCTGCCGAGTCTTGGTTCCTCTGACAACAGAAACAAAACACAAACAGTTAGCCGACAGAAAATATAACTCAAACAGATCTTGTTTAGCATGGATAATGCAATTTGCTTAGGTTTCTGTAAATTAATGTTGGTTTTAAAAAATAACAGTAATGGTGATTAGAGACAAGTTCAAAAGCTGCTGTCCGAATCTTGGACTTTGTTGCATGGTCTTTTGTATAAGCGAAAGTGTTTACTTCAGCAACAAACTGCTTCAGACAGTTTAGTATGAATTTTACTCGGTTTCACAATTCTTAAGCCACACAAGGCTTTAACCAAATAAAACACCGTGTGTATTAATCTTTAAATACTGATCTGTCGACAGATGCTGGAAACACAAGGGTGTATTTCCTCAGGATCACATTCTAGTAAAAGACAAGTGTGCCCATCCTGAGATTCGAACCCAAACGGCATGCTAAACAAGACCCAGTTAATACATCTTACACAGGTGCAGAACACGTAAGCTACAACAGACTTTACATAATGCTTCATTAAAATCAATCCGGCTCTGTGACTGCGATGGCTGACAAGTGTTTGAGAAAATACACAGGTCTTGAGACTTCCGCCTTGAAGTTGAACAATCTTTCACACTGTGCTTAAATACGTCACTGGCCATCGTCACTCTATGGGGGAAAAAAAGAAAAGAAATGTCAAGCAAAAAACGTGTTGGAATGGATGAGTGAACAATACACTTACAGTATGCACAAACAAGCACAGCTGAGGTTCAAGAGAAACAGAACAATTGTTTCAATGATCAATTACCAGTAGCAAGTAGATTTAGCAGAGATGTCTTATTACTCAAAATTCAATGATGGATATAAAATTTATCCTCACTTGTATCAATGTGCTCTCAAAATATGCTTGGGCTGTGTAAATAAAAGGCCAAGACAGTTTCTCTGGGTTTTAGTTTGATCTTTAGACAGAGTCGAGTTCCTAAAAAGCTACATACAGGCCAAGGCAAAAAAATTTATAACACATTGGTACAAAACTTCTAAGACAGAACAATATTGTACATTTGTACATTTGTCACGAACAGCGATGTAAAGGCCAGCATAGTAAAACGGTTCAAAAGCACCTTAAAATCCAAAATGTGGAAATATTTTACATATGCCAATACTTTTCGGTATATAGATGTCCCGTCAGGCGTTCTGCAGAGTTATAACCACAGTTTACACACCACGATTAAAACAAGACCTGTAGATGTGACTCCTGAAAATGCCCGAGTGTTTGGAAAACAATCTATGGTAGGGCGGGCAAAGAAAATCTACTCCGTGCACTTTGAAAATAGGTGATCATGTCCGAGTTTCAAAATTAAAAAGTGTATTCGAAAAGGCTATGAGCAGTGGTTTATAGATGAGATATTTATTATCGTTGACTCTTTTAAAATGAATCAAACCTGTCTATAAACTAAGGTTACCCAGGTGATGAAATTAAAGAGAGATTTTATGCAGAAGAGTTACAAAAATAAAGCCCGATGCTAACCAGGTGTATACCGCATCCAGAAAATTCTAACCACTCACGGGCAGGCGTGGTAGAAACAAGCATGTGTTGGCAAAATGGCTTGGTTGGGACAAGAAATTTAACAGTTGGGTCAAGACTTCAGAAGTGAAAGACAAGGAGTTGAGAAACCAAGAAAAATGTCTAAAGTCAGAAGTGCATTTTATATAACACTGCTGAGTAATTCATCGCCAGAACTTTTCCCAACACAACAGCATCATTAACCATTCAGGTAGCCAAGACAATAAAACAGCCCAGAGACTGGAAAGTGGCACTGGTGGAACTGACTTACCCACAAATGTTCAATTCCATCACCCAGGAAGCACCATTTACACTAATGAATGAGGAAACAAGAGAGTATGAAGTGACAGACCCAGAGACAGGATGTACCAGAAGGTTTCAGAGAGAGAATCTATTACACACCCAAGGAAACTGGCAGTGCAGCCCAAACACACCATGGGCATCCCATTACCTCAGCCACCTTCCAAACCATACCCTTTATAAAGCAAATCATAAAGTAAACACCAAGGTGTCTTAAAAACAATAACTTTATTGTATATTTCAAGGACACACACAGTTTGCATCCTTTACCTCATGATCTAACCCAACCCATCTGTTATAACAGGATACATAAAGGGAGAGAAAAAAGGATATCAAAGTATCTTAAAACAACAAGTTTATTGAAGCAAAATTCCAAACATAGCAATTAACACGTAGTCTTTGCTTTCAGAGTTACACACTGTGTGCTATACATTATATATATTTTTTACATGTATGAATAAAGCAGGAGAAACAGCAGGAAAATATTCACTGATACATACAGTATATGATGTGGGCATCATAAATGTTTATGTTGGTGTAATGCACTCCTAGACAATAATGTTTTGTACTGTATGTTGCAAACTTCATTGAAAAGATTCCTTGAGCATTCTGTTCATAAATTTGTCAAAAGAGACTTTGGGTAAATTACAGTATGAAACTGCTTAGGAAAATTATACAAACAAGCTTGTGTGAATGAGATCAGTAACCCATTTGAAAAGAAACAAAAACACAATTGTATACAAGTATGAGAACACAATCTAATTGCAAACCAGGTCCAAACCTATCAGTGAACCAATAATACCCCTAAATAAAAGTGTTTAATTCAGCACATGTTTAATATATTTGTATTTCACCAAATTATGCAAGCCTATTTTCTCTGTTTGGAACAGAGCCGACCACTAAAAGATGGTCCTCACAGGCTGAATCAGTTGTGCATAAGCATCAACGGGTATCTCTCCCTGCTCAAACACCGACAGAACATCATCCTGCACCTTTCTCTTGACAGATTTAAGAAAACAGGGAGATTACACATTTTAGCATAGCACAGACACAGGACACAAGTCTAGCCTTTCTACCCCTTTGGAGCATAAATAAGCTAGGTCTATAAGCCCAAGAACGTTTTTAGACAGGCATAGATCCAAATTACCTGTTTAGATTTCTCTGGTTCATGTTCTACCGACTGGTTATCTTCTATAATGATGACACCGGTCTCTGCTTTAGCGGTATGTTTTGTTGTTGCAGAATCCATGTTTTGCTTCTTTCTAGTAAAAGAAAACAGATAATGGTGTGTCTCGGGATGGACCAGCAAGCTCCAATGCCACGAGGGACCAGCGAGAACGCTCGACTGGCCAAGCGACACAGGGACACGGGTAAGCTGGGATCGGCAAGATCCGATGCCGCGACGGACCAGCGAGGGCACTCGCCTGTCCAAGCGACACAGGGACTATGGTTAGCGTAGCCAGTTAAAACCTTGCAAAAGTGGTGGACTCAGCCAACCAACTTAAGCTCGGTCAAAGGAATTGTTAGCTGTAAAACAAGCGTTGGTGTCTCCTTTCTGACTTGGACAGCGGTGGACTCAGCCGACCTGCTAGGTCTCTGTCATAAGGAGATGGCTACCAGTGCTTGGTTTTAATCAAAGGAGAGACAGAAAATAAAAGGAGAGGAAAAAGAAAGAAAGAAAGAAAGAAAGAAAGAAAGAAAGAAAGAAAGAAAACACAGCACAACTTACCCAATTCTTATTACTGAGGAGCCGGGCCTTTGGGTCCAAATATCTGTACTTAAATATGCTTTTGGGCGAGGCTTTTACAACGCTGGGGCCAATCAAAACGTTTTAAGAAAAGATTTTTTAAGATAACCCGCCAACATATTTTTAACCAATCAACAAACACATGCCGCATGTTAAGCTAGCCAATGGAATTACACCATGCTGGTTCGGGCGTGTGCTGAGTGCATCCAGCGCTTCCCAAATTCAGAACCGACAATCAGGATACACACCAGGCAGCTGTGATGTGAATGGTCTCATATGGCTAAAAGGCAATATGGCGCGACTGAATAAATGTGTGAACTGGTCTGTCAATGAAAACGGTGTTAGCATATGAATTTAACAGTAACAGACAAAATCTTTGTAATACTGCACATGCAATGGTGGCGCACTCTAACCCAGGAGATCTGGTTTTGCGATTGGGGACGAGAGCAAAAATAAGACGGATCTATCTATCTATCTATCTATCTATCTATCTATCTATATTATCATGATTAAAATATGAATGTGTGTTATTCTAACATAGCCCCATAAACAATTAGTAAAAAAAAATGGAATGCTTTTCTTGTCATTCTTAATAAACACAATTTAATTTATAATACGCCTAGAAGTTGGTAAGACACGCTAGGGCTAATGGTTTTGTAAATAAATAAAAATCCGTAACGCTTTAATATTTATATATAAGTCATGAATGTGTGTACACGTTTAATTAGTCTTTTCATCCCTGGCATGATTAACTTGTACCTTTAAAAGAAGAAAATGCATTATTTTGGTGCATAGCACCCATTTATTAAGTAACTAGGATATGTTAAGGAAAAAGAAGCAGCGTTGCTACTCTCTGTATTGGCCCGTGGCGCATGTATAGAGCTGTCGCTTTCTAAATCAGCACATCGGGGTTCGCACCTGGACAGTACAATATGACATTGACTCTTAAAATGTGTATGTTATTATGACCTTACATTAGGCCTACGGTGTGTCATTCTTTTATAGACACATAAATGAAAAGGTAAAATGGAATTCTTTTGTCGTTATTCTTAATACGCGCAATTTAATTTATGATAGGCCTAGAAGTTGGTAAGTCACGCTGGGGCAGACGGTCTTGTAAATAAATAAATAAATAAAAACCCGGTAACGCGTTAATATTTATGTATATATAGGTCATGATGGTGTGCACGTGTAATTTGACTTTTTATCCCTGGCATGATTAACTTGTGCCTTAAAATAAGAATAAGAAGAAAAAATGAACCAGAGCAGCGCATGCGTGTGTTGTCCGGTGGCGCACCCGTAGAGCTGTCACTTTCTTAAGATAGGGGATCTGGGTTCGAGTCCGGGCAGACAACAAAAGTAAAACATTGACTTTTCAAATGTGTATATGATTATGCATTACTGTATGTTATTCTATTATAGCCAAGTAAACTAAGTGGTCAAATGGAATTCTAGCAGGAGTTTGAAATGAGTAATAGATTTTTACTCGAAGGCAGATAGGAAGAGCATGCCAAATTTTAGGGGCCATCACACTGAAAGTTCTGCCACCCATAGTTACAAACCTGTATTTAGCTACGGTGAGTAAATTAGCGTCACGATGATCTTAAATCCTCACCCAGGGTAATCCGAAACACGTTTCTAACGGTTCAAAATCCTTATAAATAATTTTTCTTTACAAAAGTAACACTCGTCAGGGGGACACTGGAATCTGTTGCTGCTCTTTAAGATGAGGCGAGTGTAGAGGGCCTTGTTGGAACATTCTAGATGTACTCTATTACATAAAATGAAATGATAAAATTCATTGGAATATACGTTTCATCGTCTGTCTATAAGTGATAACGGTGGAACATTCCAGAGGTATTACATATAATAAATGATGCAATTTAATTGTAGCACCTGTTTTACAGTTATGTTTCACCATGTGTCCATAAACGATAACAGCTGATTACGTCATGTTTGGTGGTTATTGGTCTATTATATATAACATGGACGGAATTACACATTAAATATTTTATGCATTTTGCATTATGGAGCATTATGGCTCGCTTCTTAGATTCGGATGAAACTGATGATCACCTTTCCGATTGCCACAGAATTAAGATTTGTATATTATATATTCATGCATAATTAGTGAAAAAAAAAACTTACTTTGTCCCGGTCTGGAGATTGCTCCCGAAGGGATATAATGCTATTTGTATGTACAAAGTCAATTTTAAAAATACCGCCACAATATTTCTTACCAGGATTTTCAGCACGTGAGAAATTGCTTGAATCTCTATTGATGACTGTCTCGCCGAAAAAGAGCACCATAAAGGAACCCTTACACGTCTTAACGACATTATTAGTATGACAGATCCCAGGTACGAAAACAAAACAAAACAAAATAAATAAATAAATAAATAAATAAATAAACATTGGTTGTTTAACGAATCCTTTCATTATTAAAACCGATCTGGATGCTGTAAGTATTTGTTCAACCAACAAGCAGTGGGGCCTGTGTTCAGTCCAGGGCCACTGTTCATTGCTTGAGCTCAATGGACCGCAGCGATAAGACCCTTGCTGGCCAAGGGCCTCACAAATGGGCACACGGTAGAAAAAGAGGATGGGCGTGTGTGATTATTGGGGCCCATCGGCGAGCTGAGTGAACGGATGTACGTGTTAGTATTGTATAACAGCGAATAAGATTGTGTTTGCAACACTTTTATATTGCAAGGTGTGCGCTGGAGAAAAATATATTACTACGATTTCACGAGTTTATATCCTTAAGTGAAGAAAACCAAAAGATATCCACTTTTGTACATACAAATAGCATTATATCCTTCGGGAGCAATCTCCAGACCGGGACAAAGTAAGTTTTTTTCACTAATTATGCATGAATATATAATATACAAATCTTAATTCTGTGGCAATCGGAAAGGTGATCATCAGTTTCATCCGAATCTAAGAAGCGAGCCATAATGCTCCATAATGCAAAATGCATAAAATATTTAATGTGTAATTCCGTCCATGTTATATATAATAGACCAATAACCACCAAACATGACGTAATCAGCTGTTATCGTTTATGGACACATGGTGAAACATAACTGTAAAACAGGTGCTACAATTAAATTGCATCATTTATTATATGTAATACCTCTGGAATGTTCCACCGTTATCACTTATAGACAGACGATGAAACGTATATTCCAATGAATTTTATCATTTCATTTTATGTAATAGAGTACATCTAGAATGTTCCAACAAGGCCCTCTACACTCGCCTCATCTTAAAGAGCAGCAACAGATTCCAGTGTCCCCCTGACGAGTGTTACTTTTTGTAAAGAAAAATTATTTATAAGGATTTTGAACCGTTAGAAACGTGTTTCGGATTACCCTGGGTGAGGATTTAAGATCATCGTGACGCTAATTTACTCACCGTAGCTAAATACAGGTTTGTAACTATGGGTGGCAGAACTTTCAGTGTGATGGCCCCTAAAATTTGGCATGCTCTTCCTATCTGCCTTCGAGTAAAAATCTATTACTCATTTCAAACTCCTGCTAGAATTCCATTTGACCACTTAGTTTACTTGGCTATAATAGAATAACATACAGTAATGCATAATCATATACACATTTGAAAAGTCAATGTTTTACTTTTGTTGTCTGCCCGGACTCGAACCCAGATCCCCTATCTTAAGAAAGTGACAGCTCTACGGGTGCGCCACCGGACAACACACGCATGCGCTGCTCTGGTTCATTTTTTCTTCTTATTCTTATTTTAAGGCACAAGTTAATCATGCCAGGGATAAAAAGTCAAATTACACGTGCACACCATCATGACCTATATATACATAAATATTAACGCGTTACCGGGTTTTTATTTATTTATTTATTTACAAGACCGTCTGCCCCAGCGTGACTTACCAACTTCTAGGCCTATCATAAATTAAATTGCGCGTATTAAGAATAACGACAAAAGAATTCCATTTTACCTTTTCATTTATGTGTCTATAAAAGAATGACACACCGTAGGCCTAATGTAAGGTCATAATAACATACACATTTTAAGAGTCAATGTCATATTGTACTGTCCAGGTGCGAACCCCGATGTGCTGATTTAGAAAGCGACAGCTCTATACATGCGCCACGGGCCAATACAGAGAGTAGCAACGCTGCTTCTTTTTCTTAACATATCCTAGTTACTTAATAAATGGGTGCTATGCACCAAAATAATGCATTTTCTTCTTTTAAAGGTACAAGTTAATCATGCCAGGAATGAAAAGACTAATTAAACGTGTACACACATTCATGACTTATATATAAATATTAAAGCGTTACCGGATTTTTATTTATTTACAAAACCATTAGCCCTAGCGTGTCTTACCAACTTCTAGGCGTATTATAAATTAAATTGTGTTTATTAAGAATGACAAGAAAAGCATTCCATTTTTTTTTACTAATTGTTTATGGGGCTATGTTAGAATAACACACATTCATATTTTAATCATGATAATATAGATAGATAGATAGATAGATAGATAGATAGATCCGTCTTATTTTTGCTCTCGTCCCCAATCGCAAAACCAGATCTCCTGGGTTAGAGTGCGCCACCATTGCATGTGCAGTATTACAAAGATTTTGTCTGTTACTGTTAAATTCATATGCTAACACCGTTTTCATTGACAGACCAGTTCACACATTTATTCAGTCGCGCCATATTGCCTTTTAGCCATATGAGACCATTCACATCACAGCTGCCTGGTGTGTATCCTGATTGTCGGTTCTGAATTTGGGAAGCGCTGGATGCACTCAGCACACGCCCGAACCAGCATGGTGTAATTCCATTGGCTAGCTTAACATGCGGCATGTGTTTGTTGATTGGTTAAAAATATGTTGGCGGGTTATCTTAAAAAATCTTTTCTTAAAACGTTTTGATTGGCCCCAGCGTTGTAAAAGCCTCGCCCAAAAGCATATTTAAGTACAGATATTTGGACCCAAAGGCCCGGGCTCCTCAGTAATAAGAATTGGGTAAGTTGTGCTGTGTTTTCTTTCTTTCTTTCTTTCTTTCTTTCTTTCTTTCTTTCTTTCTTTCTTTCTTTCTTTTTCCTCTCCTTTTATTTTCTGTCTCTCCTTTGATTAAAACCAAGCACTGGTAGCCATCTCCTTATGACAGAGACCTAGCAGGTCGGCTGAGTCCACCGCTGTCCAAGTCAGAAAGGAGACACCAACGCTTGTTTTACAGCTAACAATTCCTTTGACCGAGCTTAAGTTGGTTGGCTGAGTCCACCACTTTTGCAAGGTTTTAACTGGCTACGCTAACCATAGTCCCTGTGTCGCTTGGACAGGCGAGTGCCCTCGCTGGTCCGTCGCGGCATCGGATCTTGCCGATCCCAGCTTACCCGTGTCCCTGTGTCGCTTGGCCAGTCGAGCGTTCTCGCTGGTCCCTCGTGGCATTGGAGCTTGCTGGTCCATCCCGAGACACACCATTATCTGTTTTCTTTTACTAGAAAGAAGCAAAACATGGATTCTGCAACAACAAAACATACCGCTAAAGCAGAGACCGGTGTCATCATTATAGAAGATAACCAGTCGGTAGAACATGAACCAGAGAAATCTAAACAGGTAATTTGGATCTATGCCTGTCTAAAAACGTTCTTGGGCTTATAGACCTAGCTTATTTATGCTCCAAAGGGGTAGAAAGGCTAGACTTGTGTCCTGTGTCTGTGCTATGCTCAAAATGTGTAATCTCCCTGTTTTCTTAAATCTGTCAAGAGAAAGGTGCAGGATGATGTTCTGTCGGTGTTTGAGCAGGGAGAGATACCCGTTGATGCTTATGCACAACTGATTCAGCCTGTGAGGACCATCTTTTAGTGGTCGGCTCTGTTCCAAACAGAGAAAATAGGCTTGCATAATTTGGTGAAATACAAATATATTAAACATGTGCTGAATTAAACACTTTTATTTAGGGGTATTATTGGTTCACTGATAGGTTTGGACCTGGTTTGCAATTAGATTGTGTTCTCATACTTGTATACAATTGTGTTTTTGTTTCTTTTCAAATGGGTTACTGATCTCATTCACACAAGCTTGTTTGTATAATTTTCCTAAGCAGTTTCATACTGTAATTTACCCAAAGTCTCTTTTGACAAATTTATGAACAGAATGCTCAAGGAATCTTTTCAATGAAGTTTGCAACATACAGTACAAAACATTATTGTCTAGGAGTGCATTACACCAACATAAACATTTATGATGCCCACATCATATACTGTATGTATCAGTGAATATTTTCCTGCTGTTTCTCCTGCTTTATTCATACATGTAAAAAATATATATAATGTATAGCACACAGTGTGTAACTCTGAAAGCAAAGACTACGTGTTAATTGCTATGTTTGGAATTTTGCTTCAATAAACTTGTTGTTTTAAGATACTTTGATATCCTTTTTTCTCTCCCTTTATGTATCCTGTTATAACAGATGGGTTGGGTTAGATCATGAGGTAAAGGATGCAAACTGTGTGTGTCCTTGAAATATACAATAAAGTTATTGTTTTTAAGACACCTTGGTGTTTACTTTATGATTTGCTTTATAAAGGGTATGGTTTGGAAGGTGGCTGAGGTAATGGGATGCCCATGGTGTGTTTGGGCTGCACTGCCAGTTTCCTTGGGTGTGTAATAGATTCTCTCTCTGAAACCTTCTGGTACATCCTGTCTCTGGGTCTGTCACTTCATACTCTCTTGTTTCCTCATTCATTAGTGTAAATGGTGCTTCCTGGGTGATGGAATTGAACATTTGTGGGTAAGTCAGTTCCACCAGTGCCACTTTCCAGTCTCTGGGCTGTTTTATTGTCTTGGCTACCTGAATGGTTAATGATGCTGTTGTGTTGGGAAAAGTTCTGGCCGATGAATTACTCAGCAGTGTTATATAAAATGCACTTCTGACTTTAGACATTTTTTCTTGGTTTCTCAACTCCTTGTCTTTCACTTCTGAAGTCTTGACCCAACTGTTAAATTTCTTGTCCCAACCAAGCCATTTTGCCAACACATGCTTGTTTCTACCACGCCTGCCCGTGAGTGGTTAGAATTTTCTGGATGCGGTATACACCTGGTTAGCATCGGGCTTTATTTTTGTAACTCTTCTGCATAAAATCTCTCTTTAATTTCATCACCTGGGTAACCTTAGTTTATAGACAGGTTTGATTCATTTTAAAAGAGTCAACGATAATAAATATCTCATCTATAAACCACTGCTCATAGCCTTTTCGAATACACTTTTTAATTTTGAAACTCGGACATGATCACCTATTTTCAAAGTGCACGGAGTAGATTTTCTTTGCCCGCCCTACCATAGATTGTTTTCCAAACACTCGGGGCATTTTCAGGAGTCACATCTACAGGTCTTGTTTTAATCGTGGTGTGTAAACTGTGGTTATAACTCTGCAGAACGTCTGACGGACATCTATATACCGAAAAGTATTGGCATATGTAAAATATTTCCACATTTTGGATTTTAAGGTGCTTTTGAACCGTTTTACTATGCTGGCCTTTACATCGCTGTTCGTGACAAATGTACAAATGTACAATATTGTTCTGTCTTAGAAGTTTTGTACCAATGTGTTATAAATTTTTTTGCCTTGGCCTGTATGTAGCTTTTTAGGAACTCGACTCTGTCTAAAGATCAAACTAAAACCCAGAGAAACTGTCTTGGCCTTTTATTTACACAGCCCAAGCATATTTTGAGAGCACATTGATACAAGTGAGGATAAATTTTATATCCATCATTGAATTTTGAGTAATAAGACATCTCTGCTAAATCTACTTGCTACTGGTAATTGATCATTGAAACAATTGTTCTGTTTCTCTTGAACCTCAGCTGTGCTTGTTTGTGCATACTGTAAGTGTATTGTTCACTCATCCATTCCAACACGTTTTTTGCTTGACATTTCTTTTCTTTTTTCCCCCATAGAGTGACGATGGCCAGTGACGTATTTAAGCACAGTGTGAAAGATTGTTCAACTTCAAGGCGGAAGTCTCAAGACCTGTGTATTTTCTCAAACACTTGTCAGCCATCGCAGTCACAGAGCCGGATTGATTTTAATGAAGCATTATGTAAAGTCTGTTGTAGCTTACGTGTTCTGCACCTGTGTAAGATGTATTAACTGGGTCTTGTTTAGCATGCCGTTTGGGTTCGAATCTCAGGATGGGCACACTTGTCTTTTACTAGAATGTGATCCTGAGGAAATACACCCTTGTGTTTCCAGCATCTGTCGACAGATCAGTATTTAAAGATTAATACACACGGTGTTTTATTTGGTTAAAGCCTTGTGTGGCTTAAGAATTGTGAAACCGAGTAAAATTCATACTAAACTGTCTGAAGCAGTTTGTTGCTGAAGTAAACACTTTCGCTTATACAAAAGACCATGCAACAAAGTCCAAGATTCAGACAGCAACTTTTGAACTTGTCTCTAATCACCATTACTGTTATTTTTTTAAAACCAACATTAATTTACAGAAACCTAAGCAAATTGCATTATCCATGCTAAACAAGATCTGTTTGAGTTATATTTTCTGTCGGCTAACTGTTTGTGTTTTGTTTCTGTTGTCAGAGGAACCAAGACTCGGCAGCTAGAACAAGGAAAACCAGGTCCCTGCCCAGCGTGACACGTAATGCAACCTATAGAAGGTTTTCTCCTTTTATTATATCTAATAAAGATTCATTATGACCATATTGGTCGCTCAGTCATTTGGGCTTATGTGTTTAGCTCTGTTGAACATTTAGTGGAAAAATGTATGGAATGTCAAGAGAAAAAATGCATACCAGATGGACACATTTTGTAATATAACCAATTATTGCATATAGACATAGCTTATTTATGCTCAAAAGGGCTAGAAAAGATAGATTTGTGTCCTGTGTGCGTGCTTTGTTAAAATGTACAATCTCCCTTGTTTTCGTAAAGCTATCAAGATTGATGTGGATGATGTTATAGCTGAATTTGAGCAGGAGAGAGACCCATTGATGGATATGCAAAACTGATTCAGCCTGTGAAGACCAGCTTTATGTGGTCGGCTCTGTTCCAAACAGAAAATAGGTTTGCATAATTTAGTGAAATATAAATATATAAAGTATATTTGCTGGCTTAAACATTTTTATTTTAGGTGTATTACCGACTCACTGTTGGACCAGGTTTTGAATTTTCATTTTGCACCCTATATGTATACATTTTCTTGTGTTTTTTTCTTTTCAAGTGAATTGCAAATCTTTATACAATTAAGCTTGTGTGATTATTTTACGGCTGTTTCTCCTGCTTTTAGTCATAGTTTAAACAATTTTAATGTATAGCAAACAATTTGTAACTCAAAGTGAAGACCAGATCTTATTTTGCTATGTTTGGAATTTTGCTTCAATAAAATTTGTTGTTTTTAAGACACTTTGGCATCTTTTTTTGAATCATTGAATAAAACTTGTTGTTTTAAATCACTTTTGGTATCTGAAATATGCCTTGCTTTATAAAGGGCATGGTTTTACAAGGTGGGCAAGGTAACGGGATGCTCAAGAGGTGTTTTGGGCTGTACTGCCAGGTTCCTTGGGTGTGTCATAGACTCTCTCTAAAACCTTTTTCCTTGTACATCCACTCTGAAAGTTATTGTTTTAAACACTTGGGCATCTACCATATGCCTTGCTTTATAAAGGGCATGGTTTTTTACATGGTGGGCAAAGTAACGCTATACCCATGGGTGTGTTTGGGACGCACTGCCAGGTTTTTTTCCCTGGATGTGTCCTAGATTCCTCTTAAACCTTTCCTTGTACATCCACTCTGAAAGTTATTGTTTTAAACACTTGGGCATATGCCTTGCTTTATAAAGGGCATGGTTTTACAAGGTGGGTGAGGTAACGGATGCTCAAGGGGTGTTTTGGGCTGTACTGCCAGGTTCCTTGGGTGTGTCATAGATTCTCTCTAAAGTTTTCTTGTACATCCTCTCGCCGGGATCTGTCAATCACGCTCTCTGTACTCTCTGTACACACCCCCGAGCGCTGCAAGCAGATAGGAGCAGGATGTCTGCTCCGCCCCATTGATGACTTACCTTTTATGACACCTTACAGGCTCCCAAAGGTCCGTCTCGGATCACAAAGATGATCAGCCCCAGTTTTAGCATCAAGGCTAAGATCGGCCGACCATTTTCCTTGCGCACGACTGACAAAAGGTCCGATGCCGGTCAAACAGCGCACCCAACAACAGGCAGAGATCAGACCGCGGGGGGAAATGACCATTAACTAGGTGGCATATGGTGGGTACCGGAAATGCCAGGGGGGCGGGACATACACCTGTCAAAATCTGATGATGTATAATAGTGACGCTCCTATACTACTACCGTTGAAAAGTTCAATATGGTGGCCGACAGTGCCATCATACTACCGAAATAAGTACCAAATTTCAGCCTTCCACCTACACGGGAAGTTGGAGAATTAGTGACATTGGAAACTTCAATATGGCAGCTGACAGTGGCGTCATACCACCGAAATAAGTACGTACATTGGTTTCGGTTAGCGCAGGGAAGCCGCCTTCCAAATTGCGTGAAGATGGGGCGATGAATAAGAAAGTTCAACATGGCAGACGTTGTTGACCGTTATGACCGTTACGCGTAGAATGTCGAATGAAACCTGCTTAACTTTTGTAAGTAAGCTGTAAGGAATGAGCCTGCCAAATTTCAGCCTTCAACCTACACGGGAAGTTGGAGAATTAGTGACATTGGTAACTTCAATATGGCGGCCGACAGTGGTGTCATACCATCGAAATAAGTACGTACATCGGTTTTCCGTTAGCGCAGGGAAGCCGCCTACCAAATTTCGTGAAGATGGGGCCATAAATAAGAAAGTTCAACATTGCGGACGTTGTCGACCATTATGACGGTTACGTGTAGAATTTCGAAATGAAACCTGCTTAACTTTTTTATGTACGCTGTAAGGAATAAGCCTGCCAAATTTCAGCCTTCTACCTACACGGGAAGTTGGAGAATTAGTGAGTGAGTGAGTGAGTGAGTGAGTCAGTGAATGAGTGAGTTAGTGAGTGAGTGAGTGAGTGAGGGCTTTGCCTTTTATTAGTATAGATAAAAGGGGAGCTAACTTATTTGAATTTTTTATTAATTCAGCAAGGTGTTCATCAGGACCTGGTGCTTTCCCACTCTGAAGTGAGTTTATAGTGTCTAGTAATTCTGAAATCCTGCCTACACTCTTAAAAATTAAGGATCTAATATGGTTCTTCAGCCAGGGCTGTCTTAACAGCATTATAGGCAAAGCATTTGCACTGGGGCCCCTACCTACACAACCACTCAGCAAGTCACAGCATACATAAATTAGCATGGGGCCCCTATGCTTATGGGGCCCCCGGACAACTGCCCAGCGTGCTCATGCATTAAGATGGCCCTGTCTTCAGCCTGATGCCATAGGGGAACAATTTTTTGGTTCCCAAACAAACCAACCACATAATGGTTCCAGAAAGATACTTTATTTATTTAGATCCATAACAGGTAGCATAAGAAATGAATAAATGGTAACAGATTTGTGAAATACTAATAGGTTACTGATTTTAAAAGGGCTGTTGCTGCATATAATAACACAGACAAAATCCAGGTTTTCGTAATCTTAGAATCTTGCTAGACATGAAAGATTTATGTTTTTTCCACATATTTTGAACTTTTTCAAAACCCATATGCAAAGAACTCTTCCTATATGTAAGTGGTTCTTTGTCAATCAATGGTTCTACAAGGAATCACCAAGCCCAGTAAAATGCCATCTACTAACCATTATCCTTAAGAAAGAAGGCCACTGCTGCTGCGCATTTTTTCCAAAACAAGTATTGCAGCTCAGTGCCACTTCTTAAAGTCAGTCAGGTTAGATTACTTGGTACACCTATGAGGAGGTACAAGTGTTTATGTAAGTGTGCCTAGTCAGCAATTAATGCCTGATTCTGCCATGACAGGCTGCATGTTCCCTACATGCATGTATTGGACTAAACAAGTTAAGAACATGAATAAAGGACATTGCTGAATTGGTCTGTTATGAATGGTTGTGTGAGTGTGCCCTGCAAAGGGACCTAGCATTGATAAGCTTCGCCTCCTCATAACCCTGTATTGCATGTTCAGAAAATGGAAAAGTGGATAGAACTGATAAATAATTTGTGAAAATTGTAATCATAAATGTCACAAGGGGGGCACAAATTTAAGAAAGTATTAAGAATTGGCATAGACATCACTCTTATCTATTCATGAGAGACTGCTAGTTATTAATCAGCCATTGATAACTATGCTGTTAATGACAGCATACTTAGTAACAGCTGATTAGGTCTTAAAACAGAGTAATTCTCACAGGAATAATGGAATGAAATTGAGGTGCCCCTCACAATTTAGAACTCTTGTGAACGTGCAAATATGACTTTGTGAGTTAACTGCATGACTGAATATAAATCACTGGCCAAAGTAATTTAAAAAATAGCCAGTTCAAAGAAGTGTTTAGCGTGTATGCTGCTTAGGTATTAGTGTACGATTGTAAATAACACATTTTATTATTCTGTATAGTGTTTTGGACTCTTTACATTCAGCCTGTGACAAAGTGTTCTCTGGAAGGTGGCCTTTCACAGTGCATCATTTAGGCAAGATTGTGTTCAGTTTAAATAGATAGATAGATAATCCACATAATCCACATAATCACATAATCCAGCAGCAGCATACTGATACAAAAAAAAATATTAAATTAAAGAGTAATAAAAATGCAGGTAAAAACAGACAATAACTTTGAATAATGTTAACGTTTACACCCCCTGGGTGGAATTGAAGATTCACATAGTTTGGGGGAGATACAATCTCCTCAGACTGTCAGTGGAGCAGGACAGTGACAGCAGTGTGTCGCTGAAGCTGCTCCACTGCTTGGAGATGACACTGTTTAGTGGATGCAGTGGATTCTCCATGATTGACAGGAGCCTGCTCAGTGCCCGTCACTCTGCCACGGATGTCAAACTGTCCAGCTCCGTGCCTACAATAGAGCCTGCCTTCCTCACCAGTTTGTCCAAGCGTGAGGTGCCCTTCTTTATGCTGCCTCCCCAGCACACCACTGCGTAGAAGAGGGCACTCGCCACAACCGTCTGGTAGAACATCTGCAGCATCTTATTGCAGATGTTGAAGGACGACGGCCTTCTAAGGAAGTATAGTCGGCTCTGACCTTTCTTACACAGAGCATCGGTATTGGCAATCCAATCCAATTTATCATCCAGCTACAATCCCAGGTATTTATAGGTCTGCACCCTCTGCACACAGTCTCCTCTGATGATCACGGGGTCCATGAGGGGCCTGGGCCTCCTAAAATCCACCACCAGTTCCCTGGTCTTGCTGGTGTTCAGGTGTAAGTGGTTTGAGTCGCACCATTTAACAAAGTCCTTTATTAGCTTCCTATACTCCTCCTCCCACCCACTCCTGATGCAGCCCACAATAGCAGGGAGTCAGCAAACTTTTGCATGTTGTAAGGACAGGAATGAAATATGTAATTTTTCGTTACCAACTTTCTAAATCAAATGATTGTAGAAACTTCTCTCACAGTTTCTTTTATTGTCTTAAGTTCTTTTAGGAGAGTATATTTTCAAAGTGTACATGTATTTTGAAAAGATTTCTTTGTGGTGCAAATGTGTTTAAAAATAGACCCTGACTACAAATTTCCAACCTTGAGTAATATATTTTCTACTAGAAATACTTAATATATATACAGTAAGTACTGAAATAAGTCTTTGGCTGCTAGAATGATTTTGTTAATTTATGGTTATAAATGAACTTAAACTTTTCCTAAGAGGCATTTATTTAAAAAAAAAAACATGTATTATACTGTACAAAATACACAATAACAGATTCATAATTTTAAACCAGAAAAAAGGGGAACAAATCTGAAGCCAACAGTGGAAATGACTGATGTATATTTGAGTGTTTTTCCAGATAAAGTGGCAGTGTTGTTTATAGAAATTATGGAGTACCTCTGAATACCAACATCCATGGATCTTTCATTATATTCCAAGTCATCCCGTTATTCCCTTTTTAACTTCTATCTCCTATTTTCATCAAACCCATTGCAGTATTATCTTTTAACTCTTCAACTTCCCAACTTCCGTGTGTCATTAGTAGGTTATTAACACCCTAAAAACAAGTTTGATCAGTTTGTGGATACATTCCCATACCCAACAATCAAAAATACTGCATTCCCATGTTTTTCCATAATATGCTGTCTTAGTGATCCCTTCACTGGTGAACAAATGGATATACTGTAATGTATTTACAGACTTTGTTCATTTGAAATGTTTCAACTATGCTTTGATACACTGTTTGTGTAAGGTACAAAAGGAATACTGAACTGGCAGCCAGTGAGACATAGTGGACCCTGAGCTTATAGGTTCAGATTTCGCTATTAACCCTTTGTCACTTCACCTGACTGTGTTCCAGTTGGAAATACAAAAAAAAAGTGTATCTCTCAAATGCCGTGTTGTGGCTTGAATAAATTTGTCAGGCAAATAATAATAATAATGATAATAATAATAATAAAAATAATAATAATAAAAACTACCTTTCCTTAACAACACAATACGTAACAGGGAATTGGTGGTTTGAACTTGAACATAATGTGGTCATGTCATATGGTGCATACAACCACCCCAAAATGAAGTACCTGCTGCTTGTCTCCTTTGCTTTCTTCAATTCATATAGCCACATATAATTCTGAAAGTCATAAATATTATCTAAGGCTGGCTCAACTTCCAAATTATTCAAAAGAAGAATGGGTGATAGAGTGTGTATGAATAGCAAACTGCTAGTCATCCTTTAACTTTTATGCATTCATATTTAGTAGGTTATTTTATCTTGAGCCTAATGCAAGTCCAATGGGTGGAGTGCCTAGGGATCTACACTTTGGCAATGTACTGATGCCTTTTCTCATGCTGGTTCCTGATGTGGATGGGGAAGGTTCCAGTCGTCATGACTTGGAGTTGGATTGAATGACTTTGAGAATGTTATGCAATGTTTTGATTTTATTTCTTATTTTCTTAAAGAGTGTTTTTGTTCTGAGTATATATATAAAATAAAATGCCTTATCAGAAATGAAGTGAAGATACATTTTAATATGTCTGTTCTGTTTTTTTCTGAACAACTGCAAATCCCAAAACTACATTTTCTACACTAGTCTTGATATTAACATCTATGTGATGTGGAAAAGAAAAATCTTGCTGGACATATGTCAGACTGTAACACTGTTACTGGCAGCCAGTTTTCTCCAGCTTGAAATAAAAGGGCTGTTTTCCACTTGAAGGAACTTGTTGATTAAAGCTGTCTTCTGTAAAGAGAAAATGAAGGCAGCATTAAGGAACCTCAGAACATGAAAGACTTGCTTAATTTGAGTCAACAAGCCAATCTGTTGCTAAGAATTATTACTAGTTGAGTTCTAAACAGTATATATTGAGATGAAGACCGACTGGCTACAACAAGTAAGAGCATCACTAAGATGGCACAGTCAAGGCTTAGCAGCACAGCAACCTACCACATGTTGTAATTAATAACAGACGGGTTTTGCCAAAATAAAATAGATAACACCTGCTGGAATTATAGATCACCATTTACACAGGCATCATCTGTATACAGTACATATCTGTGTATATATATATATATATTTATTTACATTATACAGTTAATGAACATCTATTTAGAGAAGTGTATGTGTCTGTCTGTCCGGCCCAGAGGTGCGATGCTACAGCATGAAGCTCAAAGAGCCGGCAATGGGTGGCCCCAAGTTATTGAGTTAGAAGAAGAAAGAAGTGTGAGGCTACAGCATGAAGCTGAAAGAAAGCAACTCCGACCCCAAAGTGAAACCGCTGAAGAAAGATAAACTGGCTTAGCTGCTAATACACAAGCGATGCAAACAAGTCCACAAAATGAAACCGCCGGCTCTGCATTTTTTTTTTTCTGACAATTTCAATAGTTTCGAGGAGCCTAGGCTTTTTACTGCATGGGCTCACACAGTTAGTATACAGTATATATATATATATATATATATATATATATATATATATATATATATATACACACAAGGGGCTCTGCCCCCTGCTCGCTTCGCTCCCTAACCCCCGGCTTTGGTTAACTGGATATACAATTTAGTTTATATTTTAGTGAATGAGCTATTCCATGGCGCCTGCGTGGAAAAAAAGCCTGTACAGCAGATGTCCTTTAAGCCAGTTGTTGCTTTAAAGCCTTACAATATCTACATACTTCTGAAATATCACCTATGTCCATATATTCAATCTCTTTTTACTGATCTGTTATTTCACAGAGTAATAATTTCTGTTTGTTTGTGCTAATGCGATCTTTATTATCTTTTTTTGATACTTTTGAAAATTTTTACTTTCATATTCTTTAACTTGCTGTGCATGTGTATCGCGCCAACGTATTTTTTGAGGCTTTCGATTTCCACTGCTTTCATATTCTGTAACCTGCTCAGCATGTGTATCGTTTTTGAACGTCATTATGAAGTCTTTTATTTCTGACCCGGATTTGACCTACGAGCTTTTACCAGTTCCTCTTGGTCCGGGCTGATTATTCTTTCCTTATTTTCTGAATTTGCACATAGATTATAATTGTTCTCTTGTGCATCCTTTTTTGCCTTCTTTTCTCTCCAACGCTTGTGTGTTTCTTTTCAACGCGCTTCTCTTTCTTCTTCGCTTAGTCGTTCACGTGCCATCTAGAATATATAACATTTTTAAGAGCTGAAAGCATTCCAACAACTGCGAGGTTAGATGTCCGTGAACTTGTTTTAAATTGTTTATAAGTAGGGCGTGATGTGCAAAAGTCACCATCTCACAGGTCTTGCTTCCTAAGGTTGTAATGTCTAGTCCCGCATGACGTCAAAGTGTCTCTCCGAGCTGATCTCGTCTCGTGTGACTTTTTTTATATAATAGATATACCTGTATATATATATATATATATATATATATATATGACCAGACAGGCTACTATAAAGAGTTGGGGATTTCCCCTGGTGACCCCATATAATTGAAGGTAAATAACAAAATTGCAATTATTATCGGGACATCTTTTTAAACGTGAGTTCTGAATTGGCCTTTAGTCTTTCTAGCAAGAAGCAGTGGGTCCATGTGCATGAACACCAGAAGTGACATCATCTGTGTTATAACAGTCAGTCTTCTTGTCTGCAGAGGAAGGAAGAGAAAGGGCATTAGGACACAACACCAAAAGATGGTGCATCACAAATAGCATTGATTGTAGCATTGGTCATTGATCCCAAATGAGATATAACAGAGACACAGCAACCAGATGGGCACAAAGATATGCAGATACACTCACAGACACTTGTCCTTTTATTTAGGTGAATCAGCTGAATTCTATCTATTCAGCAGTTAAACTCTGTTTGATATATGCAGTATTAGCATTTGCAGTGCCATGTGCCTGTCCAATTGCTATGTCACAGTATGTGGCATTTGGTACAGGAATCATAAAAGCAGTGCAATTTACAATGCACCTCCTGTTGGTTAACATATATACTGTATATATATATATATATATATATATATATATATATATATAGATAGATAGATATATTGTGGTCGGGCGGTGGAAGGACAGACTACCACAGTAGGAACATTGGGACACCAACCGGGTTGTCCTATTTAATCGCCGCGAGACGAACAAAGTCAGCAAAATAACGAAAAATAGAGGTTCAGCACTCTCACGTACAGGGACTTCTTTCCCAATAATAATGTTCTCACAGCGTCACAGGATCTGGTGTTCAGCTCGTTCCGGTATCCCGGCAGAAGCCGCCCTTCTCTTTGTCGGTTCTTCCTTTATACTGGCACTATCCGGAAGGAGCGGTGTTAAATGCCCTTGCAGGGCGGCTTCTCAGAGCTGTTGGGGAAGAGGAAGAGCAGGACAACGTCAGCGACAGCCCCCCCTCTCGTCTCGGCGGGCTATTGTTTACCTTTCCCTGGCCCGTAGAGGAGTCCTCCGATGCCCATGCGTGACAATATATATATACTGTGCATATGTATTCAGCTTGGTGTCCCGAAATAAGGACACTTTTCAAACATTTAATGTACTAAAGCAGTAAGGCATTTTTATTATACAGTATGTTACATTATATTATTATACTGTATTATTGTTAAAAATATTCTGCACTGTGCCACTCTCTACACATGACAATATTGACCCTGTAAACCTATTAATCTTGGATAATAAAAATTCCTAACTGTAATAATAATGTATTTTGTGATTTATTTTTAAAATCAACTGGTGACAGTAGTAGATTGTGCTGTCATACTGCTGTGTACCTTAATTACATGGTGTGCTTTTCCCCAGTTCATTTCTAGCTGCATGAATTTAAGTGAAGGCTTTTTATTGATGGCGCCGTGGTTTCAATTTACTTTATTATTTTTTGTCTTGTTTTGAGACATAACATTATTTTAAGTCTACAGTCGGTTCCTGCCACATGTCTAGTGCTACAACGATAGGCTGCTGCCCCCTGGGACTCAGAACTGTTTTATCCAGTTACAATAACAATAACATTATTTATAAATAAAAGGCTGGTGCCAATATATCAGGTCCAGCTTGTGACTCCTACTTTTACACTCTAGTGCCAGCAGAGGATTGTGATTGGCAGTTGTTTAAATGTACACATTCTTTCAATAATCATGTAAAAAGTTCATGCTTTTTCCCCTCAAACAGAATAAGAGAGAAAAAGTTGTGCAGCTTGAGTCGAAGAATATAATGCTCAGTGGATCAAGAGAGAGAGAGTGAGGAAAAATAGATGACACTTGACCCAAAAGGGAATGTATGGAACCATACTGCACTTTTAATAGAACAGGTAGCATGCAGGCTGAATCTAAGACTTAGCCATGTAAACACAACAAAAGGCTTGGGTTTGCAGTTACGCAAAAGATGGCCAGAGGATGTTCTAGCCAGGTGATCCTGGGGGCAAATGTAGAGTCACAGAAAGAATTAGGTGTTTTTCTGGTGTGGGTTTGAAAATAATCCTTGAATGAGATTTAAAGCTTTCTCACAGCCAGAAGCAACTGAGCAAAGAATTAGGAGGAGGAGAAGCCTGAGTCTAGAGAGAGAACGGAGAGTGCTTTGATCAGGTACTATGATGGAGAGGAGGCAAGCTGTCTTATGATTGACAAAGAGTTTCAACAGCCATTCAGATAAGTCTAGAGAAGTCTTAATTTTCTTGCTTTCCTACTGTCTTTAACTTTGTGTTCTCCTTGTACTTCAACACAACCTCAGGCTGTTTTGGTGTCACTGGACTGCTTCAGGAGCTCCTTCTGTCCTATTACTACAGTATATACATTCATTACATTTTTGTAGAACATTGGAACAATTTTGATGACAACAGGCTTTTCACTCAACAAAGCATACCTATCTTATCCACCTAATGTATCTAAAATAGTATCTAATTAATACATTACATTATTCCAACTTGTTGTACTGTAAATATAAACTTTCTAACGTCTGAACAAAATTTACCCTTAAGAGCTTTTCATCTGTGTTACTGTGTGCTTGTATAGTAATGGATGGGAACCCTGTGGTAGTTTCTTTCACAATTTTAAAAACGTAAATAGTGTTACCCCTTGCTCTTTATTTAGTTATACTGAAAAGATTGATCTCCTTTAATCTTTGTTTGTAACTCAAATCTTGCAGTCCTGGAATGAGCCTAGTCACACTTCTCTGATTTTTTTCTGGCTCTACTTTGGCCTGAGACCTAAACTGCAAACTTCACGCCACATGAGGCATCACCAGTGCATTTTAAACCTTAGCATACCCTCCTTTGACTTGTGCTCTAAACATCATGCTATATAACGTAACATCCTCTTAGCCATCTCAATGGTTTCTGTACACTGTCTAAATGTAGATAGTAATGAGTCCACTATGACTCCTCCGATTGCCTATTCAATCTAACATTTTTACTTCCTAAGTTTAATACCTTACATTTACTTAAGTCAAGCTTTATTTTCCACAATCTTCCCAAGTCTGTATCCTGCCCATGTCCCTCTGTAATAATTTGGTTGATTCCAGATTATCTGCCATTCTTCCTAGTTTGGTATTATCTACAAACATAACCATCTTGTTATTTATGTCCCTATTCATATTGTTTATGTATAATAAATCAATAGTACCAGTCATTACCCTTCTAACTTTGCACTCATTTGAGGTCTGTCTGAGATGTTTTAATCCTCATTGAGTGACCGATATATATATTTTTTTTAATTCTACACTGACTGGTTTATTTTGATTTTATTATAAATTAAGACTTTTGGTTAGTATTTCTCTCTGTTCTCACTGTGGTCTGTTTTTTGTAAACCTCTGAGGCAGAGCCAGAAAGACTGGATTCTTTTGATCTTTTTTGACAACCTTAAGTTTACTCATCATTTCCCAGGTTTCGGGTGTTTTAATGCCATGGCTTGGGATTTTTACTCCAAAGAGAAGACATATTGCAGTATCTACATTTCTCAGAATTTTCAAGACTTTCCTGTTCTTCCTGATTACTAAAGAGTGGAGAAACCCTGTGATCCTTGACTGTTTTTATTTGTACTGTAAGCCTCTGTGTGCTTCTATTTACTTATATATATTAAGATGTAAGTCAGTCTGATCCTTTCTTACACACTCAGCATAACGCACCATGTCTTCAGACTCTTTCAATCAAAAGGACTTGTGATCAAGGTAAATATGTTAGACCGAATCCTTTTTGTAAGAAAATGTGTTCAAACTACATGAAGGCCATGACTGCATTTGATTTAGGGTTAACACTTGAAGGGTGTTCATCCAACAACAACTTTTTAGAATCATATTTAAGGTAACAGATAAGTACTAAGTATAAATGCAAAGAAGTTTTCATGTCTGTTCAACTAACGTCAGGAAGATTTAATCAATGGCTTGTATCCAAATTTTCTTACATAACATTGAATGCTCATTATATAGTCTTGAGGTTCTCAGAAGCATATTAAGCCTACAAGTAATGCAGTTACTTAGATCTCTTATCATTACTTTTGCTAAATAAGCATTTATCAGCAAAGCCTAACGAAGTAAGAATCTAAAATGTTTTCATTAACAGGAAAAAACCACAAGTTGGTTATCAGCTCCATGGGATGATAATCAAATTTAACAAATAATTATGACCAAGACCTTTAAGATGTTGTAAAAATCCAACAGACTGCACTGGAATAAGTTCTTTTGTAATTGCTGCATGTTACATAACCCAAAACTATATAGATATAATATAAAAAGGCGATACCCCTCCCTTAGTGATACGGCTGTAAAATATCATATAGGAGAAATAACTTAGCTTTAATTATGGTTTACGTGGCATTAAAGACGAGGAAGCCATGACAAGACCATTCAGGTAGTGGGGGCCCGAAGTGTAGAGTCTGCCATTTTTGTCGCTGCATTGGAAGGATTTTCAAGATCGAATGACATTATCTCCCATCTGTCCGTCGGCTTCAGAGGTGTGCCGGGCAATGTTCCAAGGCTTTATACTCTTAACTCCATGTGCAGGCCCCCACTTAGGTAAATCATGCCATTTCAAACAAGGTAAAAAGATCCAATGTCATGCTGACTCTGATACACAGAAATAGTACAATGCCCATTTCGCAGTTGTCCTTAACTTGTCTTGTCTTAAGATACTTGCCTAGCAGTTCTAAATGCTGGACCCCTGTACTAAATCTGGCTTTGTGTTAGCTGTACATGTGAGAAGAAAAGAAAAGCAGATTTAAAATATTTGCACAGAGCACAGTGACATATTGAACTTATATTCCGATTACAATCAGTACTATAAAACATTTGACGATGGTGTCTCTTTCCACCTTATTGCTAATAAATAGGGCAAATGGTATGTCCTATCAGTCAGTTTGAAATAGCAAATGGTAGAGATCAATTTAGGACTTTCTAAGGTGCTTTTCAGTGTAACCAAAGGTCAATGCATAAGTACCTCACTTTTCATATCTTGTAAAAATATTTGGCAAATTAGTTGTGCAGCTGTGTTGTTATTCAAGGTTCTCCCAGCCTGTAATTCAGATTTTATGTGCACAACGATCAGCCACAACATTAAAACCACTGATTGGTCTATAGTTTCTGTTGTAATCAAGGATTTGAAACTTTTGGACTTTTGCATTGTAGCATTATTCAGAAAAGAACACATTTTGACTTTATCTGTATGGCTGCTGCCAAATTGTTTAGTATCACTATACTAGTTAACAGTCTCCATTGTTCTACGTATTGTCATAAAAGCTACAAAATGCCATGGCAAGGCTTGGGGCAGCCACCCGTGTATTTGGTTTCCTGGCTGCAAATTGAGAGTAATGATAGCACTTGTTGTGCACAAAACAGAGTCCAAAACAGAACTGAGGGAATAGGGAAAAGGTGGAGGCTTTTAAAGGGGAAGACAGGAAGTGAGATCAAAGGGGTCGGGCTCATGAAGGTCTTCAACCATAGGCTCGAGCCCGGACATGACATCACAGGGGCCGGAGCTGGCAGGGTCTCCTTCCATAGGTTTGGACCCGGAAGTGACGTCAAGAGGGCCAGGTGGAATGGTCTGCAGGAAAGGGAGAAAAAGAGTCGGTACACTCTGCCACATCCCGGTATGTCTCGGAACTGTCCTTACTCAAGCCCTTTAGCTGCCTCCCATGCACACATGTGTGACACTATAAAAGGTGGTGGTGCACACATCTTGATATCTGAGTTTTGGAGGTTATTCTCACATCTCTCTACCTTCTTGATAGTGTTAGTCAAAGCAAAAAGGCTTTTAGTGTTAGAACATTTTAGACAACGTATTTGTACTTCTGCTTATTGTTAAGTGTTTCTGAATTGTTCTTTTGGAATTATTTTGTTTTCATGATACAGTATTTTTACCCTTTCTTGTTTTTTTAACTCTG
Organism: Polypterus senegalus; assembly: GCF_016835505.1. Taxonomy (NCBI): domain Eukaryota; kingdom Metazoa; phylum Chordata; class Cladistia; order Polypteriformes; family Polypteridae; genus Polypterus; species Polypterus senegalus. The sequence goes on from NC_053156.1 coordinate 217,509,228, forward strand.
TTTTGCCAAACCCTTAATTTATTCATTTCACTGCCTCAATCTTTCAGTCAGCCTCATTGACACCATAGCACTGTGGCTTAATATGAAACAATTTGTAATTGAGGATCTGAGCTTATTTTGAATTTGAGTTTATTTTCACTCTATGTTGGCCTAAATTATAGATTTGATTTTGGCATCAGTAGTAAAAAGCTGCTTTTAGATTTCCTTACAAATTAAATAATACTCTTCACAGCCTAATATTTAAGATGATTTATTGAATGAAGAACTAGGCAGTTTTGCAACCATATCTCAGTAAGAACAAGTACTCTTGGTAGTGAACAGAACTGGATGAAGTGGTTCTTGAGTATCATGAATGAATATAGGAGAGAGGCAGAAGAGACTTTGAGAAAATGAATGTTTGAACTGAGGCAGGAATTGGTGCACAGAGGAGTAGCACAACCAATACAGTATGTTGTTTTTTGTGTGCTTCATCAGATTGTTAGGATAAACCGTATTGAAGGCAGCATGCAGTTCAAGAAGAAGTAACTCAAAGAAAGAACCAGCATCAGCAGTAGGAATGAAGTGGTTCCCAGTTCATACAAGAGCTCTCCCAGTACTGTAGTGCAGCCAAATTTCTGCATGTTAAGGTTTTAACAGATGGTTGTTAGTTAAGTGCTGGGTGTAAAAAAAGTACTCTAAAGTTTTGGACTAAAGGACCTTTTTTTTGTATTCATAAATCACCACCAAGAACATTTAATTTGACCTCTCTGAGATTATATTGCTTAAATTTAATATGTAACCATTTGTTAGAACAGGCCTTTGTTGAGGATCTGGTTTCGTTTTGAATTTGTTTAGGTTTTTAGTTAAGTGTAGGGCGTAAACAATGTTCTCTAGAGTTTGGAACTAAAAGATCATTTCTTTTTTATATTTATAAATCACTACCAAGAATGTGACTAAGAAATTGTACAGGGTATGAAAATGTCAAAATTGTTTACTGTAATCTTTTATTGTTTTTAACAGTCATTAAGTGTTTAGAGCAACACATTTCTGTTCATGTTTTCATTTTTATTTTTGAAGAGATCAGCATTCTGTTATTTGTAATGCTAATAAATTTGCTGTCTCTAGGTGAAAATATATAGTGTTAATCTGCAAATCTGTGTGAATTTATCATTGCATTTAGATGTTTTACATATTTCAAGAATAGATAGACATAGGTTTTCAAGGCATATTTTCATTATAGCACTAAGTTTATTGTGCTTTACTTTAATTAAATTGGAAACCTTTTGCCTGTTGTTTTGTTTTTAGTTTATTTCTGTTAATGAAAGTGCATTTCTTCAGCACAAATGTAAGCCAAACCTCAAGTTATTGTCTGCTGATTCAGATCTTTCATTTTTGTCCTGGCTTCTTATTATTTTCATATTTGGACTTTTACTTTTTTACTTATCAGACACAACACTCTGGTGCTGCAAAAAAAGTTTGCCACATATTACTGTATAAAATAGGTATAAATAAAATCTTATTTTAAAAATGATCTCCTTCTTGTGTTAAAGAATATTATTACATTGTGAGGTGCATTTGCGTATAATGCGCGAGGCACCTATTGCCATAGTCATGTCTGTTTGTCTGCATGAAGCAGTTTTGTTGAAATGTGGCACACTTAGTTATTTTCAAAGAAATGTATTAATGCAGATCGATTTTCATTGAGATATCTCGTTGTACAACGTTCTAAAATTTCAAAATCTCCCACTGAAAAGCAATAGCGAGTTTGCGAACGTGACCATCTTTAAAACAGAGAAAACGTTTTGTGCGACTTTAACTACAAGTTGTTTACTGTTTCAATTTTACCTTGAAAGCACTTACTATCAGTTTGTATATTTTGTATGTCTTCATCTTTTACTTGTCTGAAAAGCTGCTCAAACACTTTGTGCAAGTGAATAAGATGTAGACAGCTCACATAGCAGGGCTCTTATCCTACTGCTTTAGGTAAGTGAACCATTTAAGTAAAAAAAAGTCATTTAAATGGAAAAAATTGAAGGGGAAAGCAATTATGTAAGCATTTATATTAAACTGAATTGACTGAAAAATATTATCTGTAGATTATTATTGTAAAGAACCAACATTATTAACTTGTAACTAAATGGTTTTAACTAATTAATAACACAGGAAAGGTGCAGTTGCCCTAATTGTTATAAACATAAAACAAGTTTTTAGAAGTGGACAGTGGCATCAGGATGTGGGTGGCTTTAGAGACTGAAGCCCCTCATATCTGGCACACATCCTCCGTCTTTCAGTCCCAGATATACACAGACAGTTGTGGTCAGACCCTTATCTTCTCGCTCATCATATTCAAAATAGACCCTGATCAATGGTAAATGTTTTATTCAAGATACTCAGATAGAACCGTGTTCTACAGATTTTACATACAGTCACGCGAAACTCCGCTCCTCATCTTTTTATCTGAATAGAGGGCAACAATCACATCGGGAGGTAAGAAATCCTACAGATTTCCCTGTAAATGAGACTTCAGTTGATCTGCAAGAAGATGATCGGAGCCATTCAACATGCAACGGGGACAGGGCAGGATTACAGTTTGCACTGTGCTGATTACTTAGCGGTATAACACACAACAGACTGAGTGCACATTATGGTTTATTTGTACCCTAAGTGCCACTTTTGCTTCTTTATTTCTTCAGACAGGGATTCAAATCTTTTAAGATTACTGTCACCTTTTGTATTCCCATTATGCTATAAATCAGATCCTTTCCAAGTTCTAACTTTTTAACAAAAAACCTTTTTAAACTAATATTAAAAGCTAGATTGGTAGCCTATTTCAGTTCTTCTTCTCCTTTCATATTCCTTTCATATTCATACTGATTTTATGGTAGCATTGGTCATTTTGTACTAATAGTTATTTTTCAACTGCTAATTATTAGATACTCTTTTGGGTATACTTTCAATAATGTTATGTTTAAGACAACTGAGCAACAAATAGTCACAGACCCTCAACCCAGTAACACACATCAATCAATGCTATTTTTACATCACTTGAATTACAGACTTCTGTGTATGAAAGCACCTGACTCACCACAAGCCTAATGTAGTCTGCTAACACATGTAATTTCATTGTACTCTGTCATTATTTTTTTATTATGATTCATTGCTACTAAAATATTTAAAAATAAAAATGCAATATTTAACTCTTGAACGAAGTAAACAAAAAATGTAATATGCTCCAACTTTCATATCAGTTAACTTAGTTGGCAAAGACATATGAATGTTACGCCATGCATACGTTGTCTGAGCAGCAGCCTGTTCACAGTATGTGTGGAGTTTACATGTTCTCCCCATGTCTGACTGGTATTTGTTTCTGGTACTTTGGAATCCTACATCACAAACACATGTTTATTACATTAATTGGCAGCTCTGAACTTTCCTGGTAAAAATAAATATGGGTGTAACTGTGAAGTACCCTGAAATGGACTGTTCTATAGCCCAAATTATTTCAACTGAAAGGTCTTCCATTGTAGAAATGTGAAAATAATTATAGTATATATTAACTTAAATGGTGTTAACAATGCAATGGTGCTATATAAAATAAATGTCTAGCCAGCAGTTTGGACATCCTCATAGGCACACAGTGAATCCTTACCATCTAGACTCCCTCTTTTTTTTTTAATCCTTTGGCCTGCTATACACTCCCCAGAGTGCATTGCAGTCTGTACTGTACACATTGTGCCTTAAAGTGTAGGCTTTGATCCTTCCTTCTGGTCCACTTGTTCCCTTGCCTAGTCTATTATCTCTCCTGTACCATTTACAGTGTTTGTTCTTTAGTGCTGCCTACTTTTTATGTCATTAATTATTTTTCATTTTCTTTCCCCTAACTTATGGGTCCTGCCTCCTTACATTTCTATTTTTTCGTGACCTTTGCTATAGTTTTGGAGTGTATAGCATTATCATTTGTTTAAAATAATGCAGGTTGCTCAGTTTTATGTTAAATGCTCAAATAATGTTTACTTTGACTTCAATCAAGCATTATTTATTATCCCAGAATGAGCAAACTGAGTGTGTGTTTAAATGAAGTATATATTTTTAAACTTTGGCATGTGTGTTCTCAAAGAAGTGGCATTGGCTGTCAAACTGTAGATTACCAAGTACATTTTACTGGGTGGGCCATCATGAGTAAGCAGCTGAGTTTACATGTTACATGTAGTCATTTAGCAGATGCTTTTATCCAAAGCAACCTATAAATCAGATTAACAAATAAACGCTGCAAAATTGACTAGAAAAAGTAGCATTTGCTTTAAACCCTATTAGTAAGAAATCAGTTAAACTGATTAAACTCATATTACCTGCAAAAAAACCTAATGTAAAAAATTAACATTTTGGAAGGTGTTGTTCAGCTTTTCCTTAAGCATAGTGAGGGAGTCAATAGTTTGTGTAAAGGTGGGGAACTCTTTCCACCAATGAGGAACTACGGTATGAAAAAATTCTGGATTGAAATTTGGGGAAAACATTAATTAAATTACTGTAAAAAATTGATCTGTTACTCATATACTGTTATGTAGCAAGACATGACTAACGGCTTTTTTGGAGTTAATCTCATTTACAAAGCATCAATAGTTTATTCATCCATGCTATTTAGCCTACAGAAATAACGCCAACTTGGAATGGTCATACAGTACGTGGTTTAAGTGAGACATATTTCTCTTGATATTGCATACTTCAGTATAAGATCTATACTCAGCAAAAAAAAGAAACGTCCTCTGACTTTCAACTGTTTTTACTTTCAGTAAACTTAATGTGTAAATATTTGTATGAACACTAAAAGAGTCAACACCATAAGACATAAACTAAAAATGTTTCACAATGTGTCCCTGAATGAAGGGAGGCTCAAAATCAAAAGTACCAGTCAGTATCTGGTGTGGCCACCAGCTGCTTGAAGTACTGCGGTGTATCTCCTCCTCATGGACTGGACCAGATTTGTCAGTTCTTGCTGTGAGATGTTACTCCACTCTTCCACCAAGGCACCTGCAAGTTCCTGGACATTTCTGGGGAATGGCCCTAGCCCTCACCCTGCGATCCAACAGGTCCCAGACGTGCTCAATTCCTTCAACGATAAACACGAATCCGTCCATCACCCCTGGTGAGACAAAACCGTGACTCATCAGTGAAGAGCACTTTTTGCCACTCCTGTCTGGTCCAGCGAAGGTGGGTTTGTGCCCATAGGCGGCGTTGTTGCTGGTGATGTCTGGTAAGGACCTGCCTTACAACAGGCCTAACAAGCCCTCAGTCCAGCCTCTCTCAGCCTATTGCGGACAGTCTGCACTGATGCATTGATGGAAGGATTGTGTGTTCCTGGTGTGACTCGGGCAGTTGTTGTGGCCATCCTGTACCTGTCACGCAGGTGTGATATTCGGATGTACCGATCCTGTGCAGGTGTTGTTACACGAGGTCTTCCACTGCGAGGATGATCAGTTGCCCTTCCTGTCTCCCTGTAGCGCTGTCTTAGGCGTCACACAGTGCGGACATGGCAATTTATTGCCCTAGCCACACCAGCAGTCCTCATGCCTCCCTGCAGCATGCCTAATGCACATTCACGCAGATGAGCAGGGACCCTGGGCATCTTTCTTTGGGTGTTTTTCACAGTCGGTAGACAAGTCTCTTTAGTGTCCTGCGTTTTTAGAACTGTGACCTTAAATGCCTACTTTCTGTAAGCTGTTAAGGTCTTAACGACCATTCCACAGGTGCATGTTAATTAATTGATTATGGTTAATTGAACATGCATGGAAAACATTGTTTAAACCCTTTACAATGAAGATCTGTAAAGTTATTTGGATTTTTAAAACATTATTGTTGAAATACACAGTCCTGAAAAAGGGACGTTTCTTTTTTTGCTGAGTATATATATTCCTAAGTAAATTTCCCAGCATATCACAGGCTCTTAATACACAATGCTGCACATATGATGAATAACCACTTTACTGATGCTTTATAAGTATAATTAACACCAAAGCAAGCCTTTTTTTTAAGGTTTTGTTGCATAAGAGTAAAGGAATAATAGATGCATTTTTGTAGTACCTAAAATAAAGTGTTAACACAATTTGATAACACATGACGGTGGTATCACCAGACACCATTCATTAGTAGACCCGAGTGAGCATGAAAGATCTAATAACAGCCTCCAGATAAGTAGGTGCTTAGCCACTGAGTGCTCTATAGGCAAACTTCAATGACTTGGACTTGATGTATGCTGCTACCAGGAACCAGTGGAGTGATCCACAAAAGACATTATCATGCAATTTTGAAGCAGCTGCAGTGGCTTGACAGTGTCCTCTCACATAAACGAAACAAAAGGTTCAGCAGTATTATTTGGAGTGTAATAATATGAGAAGCCATAGGACAACCTAGCATGGTGGTATATAAGGAAAACAGGAAAGGGCCCAACACAGAATTTAACTGAACTTTGACTTATGTGAAAGTAGGTGAGGGAAGAAGTGATAGAGAAAAGTGATGTCCTGGGTACACACATCTTCCCTTGCTATTTAAAATGATCTCTTGGCCTGTCAGTGCATTCACAGGTGTAGGTTTTGAGTTATTGACCTATAGCAAAGTCATCAACAATACAAGGTAATTGGTTGTAAGAGGGTGTTGATGTCTAAAAGAAATGTGAACATTTAAAATTCATATTAAAATAATGATTTTTTTTGTCAAGAACATTTTGTGACTTGTAGGCTCTGGTAACAAAAAACTGATGAACATTTCCAATAAGGGCAGGAAAGGTTAATAATTTTCAGTTTCTGCCAAGTGACTCCAGTGTTCTGCTTGGAAATGTGATTGCACACAGTGTGAGGGCTAACAGATTTACGCAGTTTTTAATGCAAACATTCATGTTAATAAATGTCACACTTTGAGTGAAAAAATATGTGCATATTCTGTGAAAGAATTTTGCTGTTGCATGGTGGCTACATGAGGATCTTGGAGAAGATGTGAACTGCTGCGTCCTGTATGTGTTCAGTAAATCCATCAATTTGTCGAACTTTCATTATAGCATCCTAAAAAATAATAAAATATAGTGAAAACATGTCTTCAGAAAGGTTTTCAAATTTATTTTAAAATCAAAAACTGAAATCTCTCATTCATATTCAGACCCTTAATTCAGTACTTTTTGAAGCCCTGAGGGCAGCAATTACAGCATTGTGTCTTCTTAAGTAAGTCTCTACAAGCTCTACGCACCTGGGGCCTCATGTTCGCACAAAAATGTTGCATAAGCCCGTTTCCATGTTCAAATCATGATGTATAAAACCTAAACTTGGCATAAAGCCACGCACATTTCCACATTAGCTCATACCCTGGCGTACGCAAGTTCTGCGCTCGGTTTTGCAGACTGGCGGCACCCAGCATCAAAGCAGTGCTACTGTTCACGTGTGGTTACCCTTTCTTATTTTGATCCACATCCCTGATGCAGCTTTATAAATACACTGAAATTAACCGCTGTGGTATATGGCCAGCCATTCATCCCAGCCAATACCCCCAGGCCGCCAGATGGAGCCCTTCCTGTAGCATAGAGGTGCCCCGAATTCCAGCAGGGCATCCTGGACATTGGAGTGTTTATTCACAGCCCTGCTGGATACCATGGGGGCCGGCAGAGGACGCTGCAGGGAATACATCCCAGGCACGTGAACAGGGAAAATGACATACTTCTGGGTTGAAGAAAGGGAGTTTTTATTTGACCCGGAAGTTTTACCAGTCACATGGACAGACAGAGAGAAACACTTCCGGGTCAAGGACTTTAAACAGGACTGTGAGAGATCCCAGGGTTGAGCTGAGTCGGGTGGCAGAATGACAACGCGTCTGGGAGAGTGGAGGATTGATTATTGTGATTGTACTGTTTATTGTTTATGAGTATTGTGGAGTGGAGGGTGCTTTGTGCACTGTATAGTCCAAATAAAATTATTTATTGGACTTTTATCTGGTGTCTGGTGTCTGATCTGAGGGTTCAAGTGGACGACAGAGCCCCCTATCTGTTACACTGCATATTGTTTACTAGTTTAATGCGTCTGATTGTAATTAACCTGTAACAATATAATGGTCCACAGAATGGCCAAACTATTCTAAATACCATAGCTGCTTTACTCTCACTGCACCCTCTTTTTCTATTTCAGCCGCTCCCGTTAGGGGTTGCCACAGCAGATCAACTTTTTCCATATTACTCTCACTGCACCTCTCGGAGCAGCTGATCAGAAAGAGAATTATCAGTATACAGCATCAAGCACACGCTGACTCAGCCATGCTGCCTATTTGAACTGCTTCTCATATGGCAAATGCTTCAAAACCTTTCCTGTACAGACCTTGCGGTTCAGAAAGAGTTTCATCGCAAGAACTATAAACGCACTCAATCAATCCATCAAGTGCTCCTTGCAGAATGCTTTGTACTTATAAGTACAATCACCTCGCTGTAAATTTGCACTACAGTTATAATATTGCACAACCTGAGCCACTTTATAAAGCGGGTATTTACATATGATGACGATATCATTTTTAAGCTGAAATGCAGCAAAATATGTTCATTATATTTGTCAGGGATGCCAGGGGTGACGACCCGGCCGGGACACCTTCAGGGACCGGAAGTGGGCGTGCACCCATCTGGGATCACGTGGGGGCCGCCATCCTGGTTGCTTTGGGGGCCACGGGTAGAGGGGTTGGAAGCCCAACCCTGTAGGGACCCGTGGTCACCGCCAGGGGGCGCCCCAATGCCTTGGGGACCCTGGACCTCAGCACTTCCGCCACACCAGGAAGTGCTGGGAAGAAGAGGGACACCCGGAGAGCTTCCGGGAGAACAGCCGGCATTTCCGCCACACTGGGGCGTGTCCAGGAGGGGAATGCCGGGAAGCACCTGCAGCTCATCCAGGAGCACATAAAAGGGGCCGTCTCCCTTCATTAAGGGCTGGATTCGGGTGGAAGAAGGACAAGGCACTAGAGAGAGTGGAAGCGGCCCGAAGAAAGGCATTGTGTGGCCAGGACTGTGTGTGTTGGGGGTTTGTGCACTTTATTCTGTGTCTGAGTGACACCTAACTTTGTAAATATTTGTAAATAATAAACGTGTGGTGGTGAGTAACAACATGTCCGCCTGTCTGTGTCCGGGTCGGCTCCACATATTATACAGATAAAACTTTAACTTCACTTAAATAATCTATATTGTTAATAATTAAACATGTGAGGACACGGTGTCGCTGCGCTAGTTCACTGATTGTTCCTGCCTCGCGCTGTATGCTTTCTGGGACTGCCGTGACACTGGAAGGATAGAATAATTAAACATGTACTATGAAGATATTTCAATGTTCCTTAAAAATTTTGAAGAATCAGCATTCTAAGCTTACATATGGCTTAACATCTATTACAGAGCTGGTTGTGTGGCAATTGGGTATTTGGAGAAAGCAAAGTAAGGACAGGAATTGGGGGTTAGTACATTTGAAAGAGACAGTACTGCTGCAATAAATTATTTCATCGAAAGTCGCGCACAATCACTGCGCCACCGTGTTCCCATGTTTAATAACATGCTTTAACTCCTATCATCATGAAAATGATATCAAGTACACATCTCAGTATTTTAATTATTCAGAGAGCAGTAATATTACGAATGTAATGGATTCTGTGTCTAGTTGGAGGAAGAGAAAACCCGGAAACACGTAGTGATTCACACACATAGAGCGCATAGAAGATCAAATACAAAACAAAGCACTTTAGTTACGATGGGATTTGAGAAACTAGTAAATTAAATGATTTTAAGATAAGGTTTATGATGTTCTACTTTAATGACAAAATAAACTACGTGATTAAAGTGGAAATTTTGAGATTAAAGTTGAAATTTTGTGCTTTTTTCCCCACTGTGTGCCTATTTTTTCTCTGTACCCTAATAAGCTTTCATATGACACTCAGGCGGTGGGCTACAACTCACCTTTTCACTGCGACTTTGATATCTGACAACTTCTGTTTTATTTCGGGCACTGTGCGACTTTGTGAACTTGAGCTTTCGAGTTTCTCCGACACTCTATGTCACTTGGTCAACTTCCTTTTGTTGTTTATACCACTGTTTAAACCAACAAATAGTATGTTTTTCCGTGCCTCCACTCGGTATTCGCTGAACTTCTTCTATTACCCCCCGTACTTTGGCCATTGCCTTTTCACAGAATGCTGAGCTTAAGGGCTATTTATATTGATTTGCATATTCAAAGAGGCATAATTCTGCGAGGAATTAGGCCAGGATAAGAGGCGCGTGCACATGTGTTACTTTTCACACTAACCGGGATTTATGTAGCGGAAGAACGTGGAAGTGGGCGAACGCACAGATTTATGCATCTGGATTTTTTTGTGCGTAAGCACATTTCTGCTTTTGTGCTTATGCCATGTTATAATGTGAATTCTACGCACGCCGTTATGCATGAGGCCCCAGGACTTTGGTAGTTTGTCCTATTCCTCCTGGAAGATCCTCTCAAGCTTTGTTAGACTGGATGGAAAGCATCTGTAAACTAAATAAACTTATTAGGAAAGTCTACTCCACAACAGGGCAAGCCCTGGATACACTGGAAGCTGTTGTGAAAAGAGGAGAGTGGCCAAAATGGATGCTATCAAGAAAAAAATTGCTTTACCCTTCTAGGAGATGCTGTCTCTCCACATATGTTCTATGGGGCTTTGGATGGATCACTTGAAATTAGTCAGGTCCAGAAGAAACACCAGCGTTGCATTGGCTGTATGCTTTGGGTCGTTGTTGTGCAGAAAGGTTAACCATCACTCCAGCCTGGTGTTGTGTACACTGCTGCTGATTTTCTTTAATGACCTCTTTATGTTTAGCAGCTTTCATCCTTCCCTTAGTGCTGACTAGTCTCCCTGTCCCTTCTGCTAAGAAGTAACCCACAGCATGCCACCACCATGCTTTACCATTGGGATGGTATTAGACACGTGATGAGCAGTGACAGGTCTTTCCCAAACATAGTTCATGGAGTTCTGCCTAGATAGTTCAAGTTTTGTCTCATTAGACCAGAAAATCTTTTTTCCCCATTGACTCCAGCAGACCCCCGTGACCATGTGTTAGGATATAGCGGGTTGGAAAATGACTGACTGACTGACTATTTCAGTTATTGAATGAACAGTTTTACCAAACATGAACTGCCATTGTGTTAAAAAGTGTTTGCCTCCTAGATAAATCAACTCAGATATAGGATTGAATGAACGTAGTGAGGCTTGATTACACACAACCCTGCTCAATATACCGTAAACCTCACTTACTTACCATCAGAATCAAATTGCCAAGACAAAGATTCAATACACATGTACTGATTCAACCGTATAAATTCTGCCATTGTGTCACATTACTAAGATGATGGGGAACTTTAGAATTGTCACTTCACCGAGAGTATCATTGTGCTCTGCATTTAGTAAGTGGTATAATCTATTGTTGCATCTTGCCTTGTTTTTTGTACTATTATATTGTATTTCTGAGGCGGCAATGATAGATTGGCCATCTAGCTCTGTGAAGAGCATTACTTGTGATCTGTTTAGTGTGTTGTATTTACCCTATTTTTTGCCATCCATTGCATGCCCAACCTTCCTGGAAGCGGGTCTTTCTCTGAAGTGCCTTTCCCAAGACGTCTTAAATTTTTTTTCCATACAGGGTTTTTTTTTTTTCCATACAGGGTTTTTTTTTTATGGAAGTTTTTTTCTTGTCTACTTAGGGAGTTAAGGCTGGGATCTCTCAAAAACAAGGCCTGTTAAATTTTTGGGCTATAAAAGAAATAAATTGTTGTTGTTGCAAAACTAATCTATTACCCCGGAATGTTATTACCTACATTATATCCACTATTGAAGCAAAAAGCTTAGGCTGTGGAAGGTTCAGTTTGGCAAATGCATTTATTTATTTGCCAGCATCGCAGTCCATGTGATGCTGGATTTGTTTAATGAGAAAAAGGATGGGCGTCATTGCCCTTGTAGTGTTAAATAACATTACAATTAAGAATTATCGGCCATCTTCATAAATCTTCTGTCTGCTTTATCTACTATGGAATTTAATTACAGTATGAATATTTAGTAATCCCTAAAGTTTAATTAACACGCCACAGCATTCCTGAAGTTTGTCAATTACTGTTTTCTAGATGCTTAAAGAGTCTTTGTTTTTGTTTACATTAACACCATTTGTATCTTTTCTTGTAATGTAGCTGAACGCATTGATCATGTGTGTGAAGTCTTAAAATGACTATGTCATAATACATTTTTTGTCATATTCATATTCATTTTCTGGATAACGATACTTCCGATAAAGCTATAATTATGGATCTATTAGAAGTATTGGCTTTTTTGAAATGCCAGCGCCAACATCTGTTAACCAAGTCCAAGGATTTACTGAATTCACTAACCACTACAGGAATTATGTTTTTAGTAATCTATTTTAAACAATCACCACTTTAACAAAGAAATTTAATTCACCATTTCTTTGATCAGTCCAAGCCCAGCAAGCCTTTATTAAATTAAACAATATTGTCTTATCTGTTCTTGAATTACAACATCCTGACTGTTCAGTACAATTTGAAATTGAGGTTGACACGTCAAATTTTTGGAGTAAGGGCTGTTCAATTGCAAAGCTTTTCAGACATAAAGAAACTGCACCCTTATACGCATTTCTTTTTGAAATTGACTCTTGGAAAAGAAAGTTCCAATATGGTAAATAAAGTGTTACATGTCATGGAATAAAACTTAGTTAACAATAATGGAGTCACTGCCTGGACAGCATTAAAATACTATTTACAGTATCATATATGTTGATCATAAAAATCTCTTATTTAAAAATGGCATTACTACTGAGAGTAGAGATTCAATTTTAGAATTTAATTTCACCCAGGTAGTAATAACAAGTAAGACAGATGCTTTATCAAGGCACTATGAAAATAAAGGTTTACTGTGTCATTGGGTACTTAATTTGCAAGGAGTTTCTCAGTCTTGGAGGTGCTGCTGATCCAGATAATGTCTTTGACAAAAAAATGTGAAAAGGACTTAAAGAACTAAGCATTCTTCAAACTTATAACCAGTGAGATTATTGTTTGTATCAGATACATTTAAATCACAGTTACTGTTCTGGAGTCATGATTGAAATGATGGCAAGATATCCAGGAATTCAAAGACACAGAGAATTTATTGCATTATTTGTGTGCCCTGCTTTAGATAAGATGTTTAAGAATATATGGAAGCTTTTGCATAATTCAGCAGAGCAAAATCAAGTCACCTGCGGGTTTGTTTCCTGCCTTGCGCCCTGTGTTGGCTGGGATTGGCTCCAGCAGACTTCCGTGACCCTGTAGTTGGGATATAGCAGGTTGGATAATGGATGGATGGAAAATCAAATCACTGTTGTCCAGCAGTGCTTCTTCATCCAATGCCAGTTCCTAAGAAGCCATATTTGCAGATTTTAAAGGATTCTGTAGCCAGTTTTCCTCCAGTGGTTCACCATAACTTTAGTAGTGGTAGATTGATTTTGTAAAGCAGCTCCATTTATACTTTTAGAATGAGTTTTCCCTGTCCCTACACTCACCAGTATTTTAATTTTAGAAGTCTTTCAATTGCATGTACAGTATTTTCTTCAAAAATTATATCTTATTATATATTTTTTGTGCTCGCATAAGGATCAAAGTGAGTTTATGAACAAAGAAAGAGATTCAATCAATAATTAGTGAGCTGTTTAATATGTGACCAGAGGACGTTTAATAAAGTAAAGGAAAGCAAAAACTGGTCACAGTAGCTCCAACAATTGACAATATTTCAGCCCAATAAACAGAATTGCCTTCAATCGCATGGAAGCTATACCAACATGAAAGTGCTTGCTCCAGGTCAGGTTCTGGGCCCAAATGCAGATACCATTCTCTGGGGACCAGGTGGTTTTATAGAGCCTGACCAGAAGGGGCAGGGCCTGCTATGGGCACTGTGGCCGGGTCAGTTGCCATCTCTCGGTGACTTCTTTGAGCTGCAGGTAGAAAAGCAGAGACATTTAGCACGAACACCCAGTCTTGTCCCACATCGTCAGAGGCAGGAAAGAGACTACAAGACCCCTGGTGCACATGCGTGGCATTTTCAATCTGATTGCTCCAGTGTACTCCCATGTGTGGAATCTTGCCAATTAATTCATAGACCTTCCTCTACTGGATTTTCATCATTTTAATATGTGTAAGATTTCCAGCTATCTTTCTTACATACCACCAACCAAGCTAGCTTAATTTCTAGTGACAGTGCAACATTACTATATAATTCATAAAGGTTAAAATAGCTCCATAGATTATTGGCCACAAGATACAGTAATTACCTACAAATCTCCTAACAGACAGTGAAACATATTGAACTCATTACTCTTACACATGATCATTAAACACATTTTCATGTTCATCCTTTTTTTCTTTCATGTCTCTAGACTGGCCTCTCTTGAAAGATGGATTGTTACCCACATTGGGTCACCATATGATTGTGTAGTAAAATTAGCTGAGTTCATCCAAGCATGAATTCTATCGTGTGATGCCCTTTATTTAGTGTACTGTTTATTGCAGTAGTATGCAATCTGAAACAATGCCATTGATGCCTCACAGAGAACTTTTGTTTTTATGGTACAAAAATATTATTATTGTTTCCCATGAGGCAAATCTGTGAAAGCATCAAACTGAAGTGACTGACAAGCAAAGACACATATAAGAAAGAGGGAGAGAGAAGGGAATAGCACAAATAAGTTTGCGGGGTGAAGGGACTGCAACACTAGTTTGAAATATCTTTTATGTGTAAGTGTAGATCACAGAAATTTATTTTCATATCCATAATACCTTTTTCGTTTAAAACATACATATCAGAAAACGTTATAGCCATGAGGGGATCCCTCTGTCCATCAATCCCATTTCATTCTATCATAAGTTAAGTTCTAGTAATGTACTATTGAGATGTTTTTGTGAGATGCTTCCAATTCCTGTCTGGAACGCATTACAGTATTCATAATTTTAATGGAAGAAATTCAATTCAGTCGACTTTATTAATGCCTTTGAGAGTTTTGAGGGTCAAGATTATACAGTACCTTAAGCTTGCCTCCACTGTTCCAAGCTAATGAGGATTGGTTACCTTGGCTATGCTGAGTAATCCATGTCCTTTAGTCCAGGGATGGATTTAGCTGCTGTTTTCACTGGGAGCTGGTATGGTCGTAGCAACCAGAACTGAACACAGAACTCTACATGAGGTCAATGCTAATGTACAAACAGTTTTTATTGTTTTCATAAAAGAATGAATGTATACAGTGTGAAATTTTCTTGTTATCACATGCAACTGTTAAAGAAGTCTGACCTTTAGACTGATATGGGCTAAAGATATCTTAACATTCAAGTATGATTAGTTAATGTGTACATTGATAAACGAAAGATGAGGAATGCGAGTATCATTAATACAGTTTTTTTAAAGATGAATACAAAATAAAGTAAAAATTATTAATTTACTATTTTTAAAATAAGATGCTGATGAGCTATACAAGAGCGCAAATCATTCTGTATCCATTTATTTGTTCAGACTACTGTTTTGTAACCCTTATCCCAAGGACATGTAGTGGCTGCTTATTTTATTCTGAGTTCTAAATAAAATGAATTTCAATATTAGTTAATTATTTATAGTTTTGTATCAATTTTCTTTTTGCAAGTTTATAAATTACACATAATGAAGATTTAACTTCTCTGAATGAATGTTTTAATTTTAGTCTCACATAATATAACATATCAAGACCCACTTCAGGCTGGCAGTGCTGTCAGGATAGAGGAGCCAATGCTGGCAGCATTGGGCATAAGGCAGGAAACGGTCCTGGACAGTATGCCACTCCACCATAGGACTCACTAATGTGCACATCTACAAGGCGAGTTTGGATCCCACATTTCATCTGAACATCTCTGGGTAGTACTAGCTACTGTGTTATCTCTGTTGTTTTTGTTATTATCAAATATGTTTACTAGACATTTGTAGCGGTCAGGGGTCGCTAAGATTCACACCATCAAGGGTGACGGTGATTTATTTATTTTAGTAGAGGAGATCCCAGGGACGTCCCCAGCCTTGGATCGACCCACACACACACACACAAAAGACCCAACAAAGCACACTGGGAAAAGTAAACAATTAAGAATATAATGAAATGAAATCAACTAAATGAAAACAATAATACCACCCCTGACCCCTTCGGCGATATTACATTTTTATCAACACAAACACCACACAGCAAAGTCCTTGTAAACCAAACCGGGTGACATGAGGGGTGATGAAGTTAAGTCCAGAGATCTGTATGTTGAAAGGGTGAAAGAAAACACAGTCCTACCAGTAGTTACTGAAAGGATGAAATCGGATGGATGGTTCAGGAGCGCTTCACTCTTCCGGAAAACCAATGAATCCCAACACAGTCCTCAATGCACAGGTAGACAGACGATCCAGACCCCAACAAACGATTACAGTCCAGGACATAATGATTAATTAAGGTTCAAATAACAGCAGGCAGCACGACAGATAAACGCAACACACAACGCACCAAAACAAAACAAACTTTTTTTCTTCCATTTGCCCCCTGTCCTCCTTTTAACCTCCTTTGACCAGCTTTGACCCTAGCAGCCCCTGTAAGGACTGCTGGGAGATGAAGTTCTTACTTAGTAGCACTGCTACACATTCATATTATGATTCTGAGCCCTTAGTTGCTTACTTTTTTTCTAAACCAGCTACCCATTAACAACATGCAGATGCAGTAGAATCAGCAATAATGGAGCAATCAGTTTAAAATCCAAATGTGCTGTGATTGAATAGCTCCTTTAATAGATCATTTAGGGAAAAAAACAGTTAAGGCCTGAGTGGTACAATAAGGTAGGGTGACACAATATTTTGAAAAAGTTTCACTAAAATTAAAACTGTACACTAATCAAAATGTAATACATATTACATTAAAATGATATAAGAAGCAAGCCATGTACAGTTATTCAAAGACACATCTACAGTTGTCCTCCAGGGCAAGAATTAAGAAACACTTATAAAGAGTTTTGATATCTGCTATTCCTTGAGTTAATCTTTGTTCATCTAACACAAATCTGCAAAATCTTTGTTCTTCATTGCAGGGCCTCCAGGACCAAAAGGTGACAAGGGAGACAATGGACCCTTAGGGATGACTGGTGCCCCTGGTTTACCTGGATTGCGAGGTTTGTTGCATTTAAGTTATTTTGATTGAAGCACAATTCATGGAGGCACAATTTACCTCGTTTGTGAAGTTAAATGTTACGTCTACCCATTTTGTTTTACAGTAGTGAAGGAGCAAAAATATTGACATGGCATGTCCCTTTATGCATGACCCAATTTCTGATAAGCAAATTTTATATTGGTTTACATTTTTTCTTACTCTGCTAATTATATTTTGAATTTCCTAAATTTTAGATCACTGTGCTACACTAACACTAACAGCAAAGGTTTACAGAATAACATTGAAAAAGTACAGTTTGTGGTGTATCACCATTACAGATTCCCTAACTAGCCCAACAGATAAATGAGCTTCTTATTAGTCAAAAAAGACCTGCTTTACTTATTTGTCCTTCTCTTAAGAGATATGAGTACCTGCCTAACAAAACTAGTTCCTAAAGAGCAGGCAAAAAGGAAGATGGCAACTAAACAGTACAATGGTAAAACAAACAAGCATCAAGAAATGTTTTCTGGGTATTAAAAATACATTTTTTAGCATTTTTGTTTCTATTTACTTATTGTGTCATCTATTTTATGTCATCATTTCTTTGACATCATTTAAACACTATTTTGTTTTAGTGATATTTTTATAATCTTCACCAGTTTTATGGTTGATTTTCATGGTGACGGCTACAGTATATTGTTGATGGTAATGATCCTTTTGCTGATCACACGTGTGAGCCATGTGACATCACTTGGGTGTGGTTTGTGATGTTACCATTCCACCATTATAAAAGATGGCAGCATGCATTACAGAGTATCCAAGCTTTTAGATAGCAGATATAGCCAGAATTTTTTGTGGTCCGTCCTTGCAATCGTAACCAACATGCCAGTTAATAACAGAAGAGCACTGGTAAAACATTATGGAAAAACTAAATAATTCTAAAATGCAGCAATACAAATCACTTTTTGATCTACAACACATTTTTGCCAAAACGAAAAAAAGAAAATCAAAATGTGCCTGGGTTTTTCAGAAGTAAAAACAGCTGACAGTCTGAACAATGTCTCCAGTCCTCCATTTGTAAGGAAAAATGGCCTGTGTGAAATCACACAGGAATTCAAAATGGTTATTATTTGTGACAATGTTTAAGAAATAATTTAATATAACATTAAATATGTTAATATGGTATATTAGTGTAATATTAATTTAATATAACATAATAAAATATAGAAATAAAACTTTTCACATAATATAATATACTATCTAAACCTGCTTAATCCAGTTTAGTTTGGCAGAGGGCGAAGTCTATTCCTGCAGAATCAGGTAGGAGACAGAAACCAAAGGGTTCCAGTCAATTAATAGATCACCTCACACACACACACACACACAGAGCCAGTTTTGAGTCGCCATTTAAACTAACTGTACATCTTTGTGATGTGGTGTAAAGCTGAAAAAACCAGAGAAACACCCTCATAGGCACTGGGTAAATGTGCAAATTCCACATGAACAACGACAAGGCACTGACATAACAATGGAGCAACAAAACACATACTTATTTATACAAATGTATTTGGTAAAATATCAATTTGTTTATTTCAATGAATGCATTGGTCCATAAACATTTGCTATGTTGTACCTGAAGTCATCCTGATAGAAAAGCTGGCCAGCTGAAAAAGTGGAGCGGGAGATGAAAAGTCCAGTTAACATCATTCTGGGAGAAAAATTTGGACAGGGCCAATAAGACAAGATACCTCAGCTAGGAATTGTGGCAAAGGCAAGCCCTACAATCCCTGCAGGTGACTGCATTTCTAATTGCAGCAGCACCTGAGAGAATCAAACTAAAATCGCCTTCCAGTTTTAAAAGTGGATTAAGCAAGAAAACAAGACACAGGGAAACAATTAAAGGTAAATAAAGAAAAGGGTTAACCAAAAAGAGGAAAAATGGGAGTCAGGAACAGAGACAGTATCAACATATAAATAGCCACCTCGAAAGGTGGGCACTGTCAGAAGGCTCTTTAAATCAGTGTTTTATAGACAATTTGCAAATCAGACCAGGCTACATCAGGGTTTAGGAAATAGGCTGGTCTTTTCATTTCTTAATTTTGAATGTTGTCTTAAATATTTGATAACAGGCACACCCTGGGGGGAACAAAGCAGCTCAGCAAGACACAGAAAGTAGAAGAGACACACACAGAAAGTATTCACCAACTAGGTGAGCAAGTAAGGGATGCCCCACTGAGGCACATTTCCAGTCTATGAGCATCTCCACAGCCTAGCTAGTGCTCAGCACAAACACAAAAGCTCCCTTGAGTTGTCACTGATATACGTTTTCCCAGAATCTCTCCAAGCTAATTTACATCTGTAGCAGTCAGACCCCATACTTGTCTGTGATGATGAATGGATTTTTTTTATTAGGTTGCCAAACTATCAAAAGTATAAGATATTGCAAACGTTTGATAAAAAAAAAACATTTTCCATAAACCTAGTAGATATTTGCATAGAAAAAGTTTAACCCAAGATATTAAAGTGAAATTTTTGGTTTCATTTAGGATTGCCAGGTGAGCGAGGGTACCCAGGACCTAATGGAGCAAAGGGGAATCCAGGCCTTGATGGACTGCCAGGTCTAACTGGAGCTAAAGGATCAAAAGGTATATCTTTCTTACATAGTCTTATTGTTGTAAGAGACACAGTGAGCCAAGCCGATTGTTTTTGTTCCTCTCAAAATTCAGCCAACATACATTGTGCTACAGCAGCCTGCTGTGTTTATATACAAATACCCCATTTGCATCCTGTCCATTTGTAAAGGATTTCATTAAACCATTGCCAGAGCAGTTGCATGCAATTTGGAAATGAGAACAAGATTTCCATTTCAAAAACCATTCTGAATGTTATTTGAGTAAATGATATGACTGAAAGACTTTCACTATAGAAATAGTTTGATGAGTGTTAAACTGGGATTTTTTAACATAAGCAAACTATACAGTTTAATATATGAAACTTAATTTAATAAAATAATGACAATACTTGTGATGATAACATTAGAATAAATTTATACCACAAACTAACCAGTGTCAGAAAAAGCCCTGAGTCAATCACTTGTCATTTAAAAAAATAGGTTTATGTTCTTGAAGGTGAGGTTTTGGAAGCAGGAAAAATGGGCAAGTGTAAGGTTCTGCGTGACTCTGATTTAGGCGTAATTGCGATGGTTAGATGACTGGGTCAGAGCATCTTGTCTTGTAGAGTGTTCCCGGTTTGCAGTGGTCATTACTTACCAAATATGGTCCAAGGAAAGACTACTGGTGATCCGGCAACAGGGTTATGGGCACTCAAGGATTATTTATGTGTGTGGGGAGCGAAGGATAACCAGTCTGTTTCCAGTCCCACATAAGAGCTGCTGCAGTACAAATTGCTGAAAAACTTAATGCTGGCCATGAGAAGAAGGTGTCAGAACACACAGTGCAGCCAGATTTCTCTGTTGCCGCAGACTACACACGATCCTAATCACACCTTATGGGGGTGATTCTAATGTTGTCACTACTCAGTGTATATTTTTATGTATGTTGTTTTTTTTCAATAAATGTTGATCACAGAAAACTTAGCAATTTTTTGCCAAAGTTAAACATACCATGGTAGACTATGACACACATTCTAGAAGGAGTAGGCAATCCTGGGCATAGAACTTCAAATACATCTTAAATTTAATGCTGTTTTAAAGTAAACTTCCTGTTTAATGTGGAGACTCATTTCATCTCTGTCTTCTGTCTCACAAATTAATAATAATTTGACATTTACTTCTGGTTGAAATTCAGAAAGTTATTGTTGCCATGGTTTTGTAGGGTACAGGAATTTATTAATTATGTAGCTTTTGTTTCACTTTTTATTCACTTAATTGCCAAGAATTTAGTTTTTTATTGTATTTTTTATGTCAATGTTAATGTCAAATTTATTTATATAGCATATTTAAAACAACATAGGAATGCTGTGGCCAAAGTGCTTTACAATATTAGAATAAAAGAAAAACATACAATTAACATAAATAACATAAATAGAAATAAAATATAGGAACATAAACAAAATAAATAATAAATACAAGTAATGTTATATAATCACAATGAGGAAACAATCAGTATTACTGATGATCATGGAATGCAAGCGAATAGAAATGAGTCTTTAATCTTGTTTTGAACAGTTCAATTGTAGATGACTCCTTTATGAGATGAGGTAAAGAGTTCCACCGGCGAGGAGCAGCAGCTGTAAAAGCCCTGTCCCCCTTAGTTTTACACTTGGTACGAGGGACAACGAGAGACAACTGACTAGAAGATCTAAGCACTCTGGATGGCTGGTGTAAAGCACATAATTCAGATAAATAGGCAGGCCCATGTAAAGATTTAAAAACTAGCAACAAGGTTTTAAAATCAATTCAAAAACTGACAGGTAGAGAGTGTAAAGAAGCTAATATTGGAGAAACAGAATCAGACTTTTTTGCCCCAACCAGAAATCGAACGGCAGCATTCTGGACCAACTGTAACTTGCGTATCAGGGATTTGCTAATCCCAGAATACAGCGAGTTGCAGTAATCAAGGCGAGAAAAGATAAAAGCATGAGTGGCTTTCTCAAGATCCCTAGAAGATAAAAAAGGGTTGATCTTACCTAATAGATGAAGCTGGAAAAAGCAACTCTTGACTAAAGAATTAACCTGTTCCTCAAAAGAGAGGTTACTGTCAAAAATAAAATCAAGATTGCTTGCTTGAGGTTTGCAAAAGCCAGAGAAAGAGCCGAGAAGTCTAAGACCAATTTGGGCTTTAGCTGATGGGCCCACTATAAGCACCTCAATTTTATTTTGATTCAGATCAAGAAAATTATTAGCCATCCAGGATCTTAGTTCAGAAAGACAGTTGTGCAGTTGATTTATTGCAGAGTTGCAGACGGGAATATAAACCTGTGTATCATCAGCATAGCAGTGAAAAGAAATGTTAAATTTCCTAAAAATAGCTCCAATAGGGTGAAGGTATATACAGTGCATCCGGAAAGTATTCACAGCACATCACTTTTTCCACATTTTGCTATGTTACAGCCTTATTCCAAAATGGATTAAATTCATTTTTTCCTCAGAATTCTACACACAACACCCCATAATGACAACGTGAAAAAAGTTTACTTGATGTTTTTGCAAATTTATTAAAAATAAAAAAACTGAGAAATCACATGTACATAAGTATTCACAGCCTTTGCTCAATACTTTGTCGATGCACCTTTGGCAGCAATTACAGCCTCAAGACTTTTTGAATATAATGCCACAAGCTTGGCACACCTGTCCTTGGCCAGTTTCGCCCATTCCTCTTTGCAGCACCTCTCAAGCTCCATCAGGTTGGATGGGAAGCGTCGGTACACAGCCATTTTAAGATCTCTCCAGAGATGTTCAATCAGATTCAAGTCTGGGCTCTGGCTGGGCCACTCAAGGACATTCACAGAGTTGTCCTGAAGCCACTCCTTTGATATCTTGGCTGTGTGCTTAGGGTCGTTGTCTTGCTGAAAGATGAACCGTCACCCCAGTCTGAGGTCAAGAGCGCTCTGGAGCAGGTTTTCATCCAGGATGTCTCTGTACATTGCTGCAGTCATCTTTCTCTTTATCCCGACTAGTCTCCCAGTTCCTGTCGCTGAAAAATATCCCCCACAGCATGATGCTGCCACCGCCATGCTTCACTGTAGGGATGGTATTGGCCTGGTGATGAGCAGTGCCTGGTTTCCTCCAAACGTGACACCTGGCATTCACACCAAAGAGTTCAATCTTTGTCTCATCAGACCAGAGAATTTCATGTCATGGTCTAAGAGTTCTTCAGTTGCCTTTTGGTAAACTCCAGGCAGGCTGCCATGTGCCTTTTACTAAGGAGTGGCTTCCATCTGGCCACTCTACCATACAGGTCTGATTGGTGGATTGCTGCAGAGATGGTTGTCCTTCTGGAAGGTTCTCCTCTAACCACAGAGGACCTCTGGAGCTCTGACAGAGTGACCATCGGGTTCTTGGTCACCTCCCTGACTAAGGCCCTTCTTCCCCGATTGCTCAGTTTAGATGGCCGGCCAGCTGTAGGAAGAGTCCTGGTGGTTTCAAACTTCTTCTACTTACGGATGATGGAGGCCACTGTGCTCATTGGGACCGTCAAAGCAGCAGAAATGTTTCTGTAACCTTCCCCAGATTTGTGCCTTGAGACAATCCTGTCTCAGAGATCTACAGACAATTCCTTTGACTTCATGCTTGGTTTGTTCTCTGACATGAACTGTCAACTGTGGGACCTTATCAACTGAATTTACCACAGGTGGACTCCAATTAAGCTGCAGAAACATCTCAAGGATGATCAGGGGAAACAGGATGCACCTGAGCCCAATTTTGAGCTTCATGGCAAAGGCTGTGAATACTTATTTACATGGGATTTCTCAGTTTTTTTGTTTTTTTTTTAATAAATTTGCAACATAACAAAATGTGGAAAAAGTGATGTGCTGTGAATACTTTCCAGATGCACTGCAGAGAATAAAATAGGACCCAAAATGAATCCCTGAGGAACACCACATTTAAGAGGAGCAATAGACAAAAAAGAGGAATTTAAAGTCACTGAAAAGTTGCTACCAGTTAGATATGACCTGAACCAGTTAAGAGCAGCCCCTTTAAGCCCAACAAGATGTTCAGGCAGCAACAGCAATATCTCATGGTCAATAGTGTCAAAGGCAGCACTCAGGTCCAGGAGGACAAGGACTGCAGCGCCACCAAAGTCAGTAATAATAGAGATGTCATTGAATTCTTTAAGGAGGGCCGTCTCAACACCATAATAACACCTAAAGCCAGACTGGTAGATCTCAAATAAATTATTGGAGTTAAGGTGATCAACCAGTTGATTATAAATAATTCTTTCTAATATTTTAGCCAGAAATGGCAATTGGGAAATCGGGCAAAAATTGGCCAAAACTCCAGGATCTAATTCTGCCTTTTTTAGACAGGGACTTACCGCAGCATGTTTAAAAAATGAGGGCACAACCTTCTCACTAATAGAACCATTGATAATGGCTAGTAAAAATGGACCCAAAACATCAAAGGCTTCCACTACGAGGCGTGGTGGTACAATATCAACAGGACTGAGAGCTGGTTTAAGGGTGTCAACAGTTCTTTTTAACTGTGAAAGTGAGACAAGATCAAAAGATTCCAAGACAATACCTATGATTAACAGTATGAAGTTCATAGCCAGTTGGAACAATACCACAGCGAATTTTATCAATTTTACTGACAAAGAATGAAAGAAACTGCTCACATGAAAGAACAGTGCTATTTAATCCCATCACAGAATGATGGTGAATGGGCGCATTAATTGAATTAAATAAAACCCTAGGATTTTTAGAATGACGGGATACTAAATCAGCGAAGAAATCATGTTTAGATTTCTTAACTGCAACCTGGAAGTTGAATAGAGAAGTCCTAAAAATCTGTTTTGAAACAATCAGTCCATCTTTTTTCCAATGCCGTTCAGCAGTTTGACAGGCGCGGCACAGCGATCGCGTAGTTTAATTTAGCCAGGGAGCAGGTCTTCCCTTATTACAGCGTATCTTGAGTGGACCAATTGAGTCTAAAACCGTTTTACAAGAATAATTAAATTCTAAGACAGAATCATCGATACCATCATATTGGACATGCACATCGAGACTAGAGAATATGGTTTTAAAATCGGATATAATAGAAGAATTTAAAAAGCGAGAGCAGCATGAAGCACAATTAGTAGTAGGGACATCTACAGTAATGTTCAAATCCATTCTTACAGAAAAGTGATCAGTAAAAGAAACATTGCATAAATCAATATTATTAACTGAAATATCACGTGTAAGAATGAGATCAAGAGTGTGTGACCGAGATAGTGAGTTGGCATATTATGCTGGATAAAATCAAATGAGTCCAATAGTGATAAAAAGACATTAACCAAAGGCTTCAATTGACAACAAACGTGAATGCATTAATACAGGTGAACACTGGCATCCAGGTGAAGAAGTCAGCAGATGAATAAAACATAGGTGGAGGTTCAGATAATATCCCATCAGGAGAAAGCCAATTCGCCATGTATTGCAAATAACAAGGAAGAAAACAACTAATCAACTCAATCAGTGGCTGGATGTGTGTTTATCTTTAAACCATTAATATCTGTTTCAGATGAAGAAGTTAGGTAGAACACAAGCCTACAACCATTGTGGCCTTCCAGCACAAGGATTATTCAAAATTGGTTTTGAAGTTGGCCTAATAATGTGTAACTACACTGATTCAGTGAAATAAAATAAAAAACATTAAGACATGTAAAATAAAATACCATTTATTACACAGGGCAATGAATGCAAAATACTAAAATCTTTGACTTTGAAAGTATGCAGAACTGTGCTTACCACGTCTTCCTCTTCTTGCCACTTCAGTTTAATTTCTCTCAGAGTTTCCAGCTTTTCTTTTCACATAAGCTTCTTATGGGTGTCTCACACAACCCAGAGATGTGCATATTAGGCATATTGGACATTAAATATGGAGAGTATGAGTGACTTCTTTTGAGTGCATGAGTGGGCACAATGGTTTGTGCTGTGATTCCATTTTGCTGTTAATGTTTCTTAGCTTTCATTTAAGCTATTTGCAGTTGTTTAGATGTTTTAGACTATGTATATTCCAAACATCTTATTCATTTTGCACAGACGTTATTTCATTTTGTTAAATATATCTTAAACTGTTTGTGATGCAATTTCAATTTTTGTTATAGGCACCATCATTTTGATTTTGTCATGGGTACTGCCAGTTCACAAATCCCATTGCCAAGATGTGGCTCCTAGTAGCCAGATGTTTGGTTGTTGAGGTTGCCTCTTCTGATGTTTATACTGCAAGGGGTTTAAAGGTCTGAACAGGCAGAAAAGTTTTCATCCAAGCTTTGTGGATATATTTACCTAGAAGACAGTGATATTAATTTTAATGATTTCTAGGTTTTGTTTTTTCCTTTATGAAAGTTTGATTTTCAGCATCAATCTCTGCATGCATTTTCACTATGTCTCATTTTTTGGTCCATCTCTATCAAAATATTGTGTTACAATTTGAGTCAGTATTGTTGGTTCCTGTCTTGGCCTTATTACAGCCCAAGTAGCTTTGACCTTCTAGTAATCTTTCCTGGAAGAATTAAACTCAGAATATGAATTAATAGATGGACTGAAAAAGAATGATAAGGATACTGACCCTTTAGATCAGGGAACTCAACTCTTATCCTGGAGCTCTGCAATGTCTGCAGGTTTTCTGTCCAGCCATTTTCATATTTAGAAGCCAGGCCTAGTAGATAATGAAATTTGGCATTTAATTACATGGCTGTTGACACATTCATTCTTCCAATACAAATCTTTATCTCATTGTAGGTTTTTCATTTTCTGAGAATGCAATGTAAATGCATTTTGTGTCTATTAGTCCCCCCCTTCTTGCTCATTTATTTCAAAACAATTTATTAACACAGATACTTGATGATGTTTAAACACAGGTTTAAATGGAAGCATGTTGGCAGGGGAGCTGGTGGTTCTTTTGGTATCTGAATCTTTATAAATGAGATATACAGCAGGAAGAATACAAAATGCAGAAGAGTGCAAATCACAAAAGAACATGCTCCACAGAGGTTACCATTACCAAACAGTGATGATAGCTACCAATAAAGATGGCTGGCCCAGTTTTCCACATAAACACCCACAAATTCCTTGTTAACTTTCCTCTAAATAATTCATTAAACACCTCCTGTGCAACCTGGCCTCTTCCTTTTTCCCTTCTGTTGAGCTCATGCCAATTATTCACGTCCAAACTGAAGTCCACCTAACCTATGGCCAAAAGGAGCTATTAAGCCCTGGTTAATGACTACTTCAAGGCATACCCCAGGAATCACTTTCCTGAATGTCATGCAGAAGTACTAACCACCATAGTTAGGAACATATGGAGTTACAGATACACTGTCCGTCTCAACATCTTGGTGAGACCCAAAAACTACTGCCCTATAGCAACTTGACCGATTGCTGACATACTAGTAGGAGTTTCCCAGAGACTCCAGTTCAAGGCTGTGTAAAACTTATTTATATCTGGCAGTGCCCCTCGTGGCTAGAAAAATTGTCATTTCCTATATTATTCACAGAACATCTCTCTTCCTTTTCCTGTCACTTAATATAACAACAAGGTTGGATTAAGATCACCACAGACCCCTGGATGATTTTTAACAATTCATTTAATTCACTTTTAACAATTAATTTCAGAGTGTGGACATCTGATCGTTTCACAAATTGTGGTTACCCAGTCTTGATTTAGGCTTGCAGGTTGTCCTGCCCTCTGCCTCAAGCGCCTTGCCTGAGTTGACAGTCAGATAAACTCCCTTCCAATGACCACACAGACAAGAGTTTCCAGTTTGCTTTCTTTACTGAAGCCAGTTGGAATAGGGTAAAACTACAAATAAATCGTAAATACAATATAGTAAGAAATTCTTACGTACAAACTCAAATAATAAACTTAATGACAGAATTACTTATTCCTTGCAAACATATAAAGAATAAATAAATAACATTCACTTGAATGACAACATTATCTGTGCACCCTGGCAAAGCTGCTAAAGTATAAAAAAGTACGCTCCCAAGTACTTCTACAATGCAGCGAACACTCGGATAACAGCGGCAAGTTGCTGGAACCTTTTAACCTTGAAATACCTCCTTAAATAACTTTAAAATACTCAACGTTTCACAAACATGTATCAATACAGAGAATTAAACATCTCTACATACCGACAATGCCTTCCGAAGCCAAACTGAACGCTCAAAGTAGGAAGTGATACAAACATGTGCTCTCTATTTTGTGTTTACTCTCTGGGCACAGCTTTATGAGATCATCACGGTGAGACAGGCTGCTTCTCAAACAAAGGAATGCTGAATTCCACCACTAGAGGTTGCGAATCTTAAGGGCTCATTTATACTTCACGCTCAGAACGCGTACGCGTCCGCATCATGGCTGCCACGCGTTCCCAGCGTTCATTTCACGCGTCCTCTGAGCAGGTCCTCAGAAATTAACCCGACACGTGCGCGAGTTGCAGTACCAGCAAAAAGTCGGGGGGCGCAGTTTGCTAAAAGTCAGAATGTGACGTCAGAGTCTCTGTTTACTATCTACATGTGACAGCAAGCCTCTATGGAGATCCTTCGGGGATCGATGTGCGCACTTTGCTGTTTGATGAATGGCTCAAATACAGTGCTGTACATTATGTAGTCGATGTGAAGTTGCAAAAAAAAAAAAATAGACGGCACAAAAGATGGTATGTGAGACTTTTAAAATGTATCGTGTCATTTATATTTTTTATGTTTTAATTTTTGCAACTTAACAACAGCAACATAATGTATAGCGTTATATTTGAGCCACTGAGAAAAAAATAAAGGACACGGTGAAAATGTGTATTTTGTAATTATAGTGGAAATTTCGGCTTTAATCTCGAAATGTCCACTTTAACCTCGTAGTTTACTTTATCATTAAAGCAGACGGTCGTAAACGTCATCCCAGTTTTTAATCGCTGCGAGCTTGTTGGACCTGACAGCAGGTAAAGTAAAACAAAAAATAGATGGCACAAAAGATGGTATGTGAGACTTTTAAAATGTATCGTGTCATTACGATCGGGAATATGTGACGCAGCAATAGATCGCCAAACAGAACAAATTAAATGTATGATATTCCAACTCTCTGCAAATTTAGAATCTTTAGATTTATACTTGATATCACTTTCATGATGAAATGCATTAAAATGTGTATGTTACATTTTACATATAATTTCGTTTAAATAATGAATACTGTTAATAAATACACACATGGGGGTGTCATGGTGGCGGAGCAATAGCACTGCTGTCTCGCAGGGAGTTATGTTGCTGGTATTTCCTGCTTGTATTCCACACTGTGCTCCGGTTTCCTTCCAAAGATATGCAGATTTGGGAATTTGGTGCCGCTAAAATGACGCTAGTGTACTGTATGTGTGTGCTTGTATTCACCTTGCGATGAGCTGAGGCCTCGTCAAGGGACTGTTTCTCACTCGTGCCCAATGCTTCCTGGAACGGACACATACATCCCTGGATTTATGGATTTAATCAATAAACATCCTTTTCACAGATATTGCGGTAAGGTGTTATCGGAATTTAATAGGTGTTCTAGGCAATTCACAACACAGAGAAGCCAAACATGTTCTCACCACGATAATATCTCGCACTGCCACCTGGTGGATTCCTCCAGATTTACGTAAAGAACGCGCGCAAGTATAAACACTACAACGCTTGCGTAGCAGGAGCGTCCGCTGCAGCATGCGTCGCGTCGCGTGAAGTATAAATGAGCCCTAAGTCTCTCTAACTTCAACCTTTAGCTAGAACAGCACACAGGTACTTGATTGTTTGTGAGTGGAGGTGTAGGAGTACATTGTATGGTCCCCCTTGGTAATTTCAGTTCATCGTTTCATCAGGTAACTGGGCGGGTTTGGGGGTTCTGCAAGATGGAAAGGCCCCTTGGCATCACAGGCCCATGGGCGCACACCCTGAACTCTATGATGGTAGATCCATAGCTTCTTTAAATCCATCCATCCATTCAGTATCCAACCCGCTATATCCTAACTACAGGGTCACAGGGGTCTGCTGGAGCCAATCCCAGCCAACACGGAGCACAAGGCAGAAAACAAACCCCGGGCAGGGCGCCAGCCCACCGCAGGCTTCTTTAAATTATTTTCTTATCAATTATTAATGCTTTGCATTAACTGAATTAATATTTAATAGCCATCCACTTTCTTTGGTTTTCGAACTAAACAGAGATCTTATTCTGAAGTTAATCTAATGTGATTAACTAATGGCTTTAATTCTAATGATCAAACATTTCAATGGTAACATTTTAATATGCTTTCCTATAATGGAATCAACTTTATTTTAAAAGTTTGTTTAGGCACCCCTGGGGGAGAGCGTACTTTAATTCAAAATCTAATTATAGTCTGTATATTTTAGCCATTTAAGTATATTTTATTTATAAGTGATTGTGACCCAATGATACAAAGTAAGGTGTCTGGGATAAACAAAAATCACATATCAGTATCCTGAATAATGTTCTAAACAATTAGCTAGACAGTATACTTGCCATATTTTCACATAGCACAAAAATATAATAGTTATATTTGAAATAATTGAAATGTTTTGAAAATAGTCCAAACCATTACCTAAAATTGTTGCAGTGCTTTAAGCAGAACAGCTTATATGATCTTGGCCAGGGGCCAGACACAATTAAATTCTGACATTACCTCAGTTTGCTAAATATAAATGTCATTAATGTTAACATATAAAACCAGGATAGAGTCCTTATGGGTGAAGTGTCCAATTTCAACTAAGCTTTTCAAGAGAATACCATGATTATCATTCTGTAGTGATCTCTTCTCTAAAGCATTTCCTTATACTACCAGATACTAAAGATTAAGAACTTTCTTAAAGGGTAATATATGAATTGTCATTTGGGGATGTTCCAAAAGCAAAAACTAAAGCATGAAAAATGCTAAGTAAAAGTTCCAAAATCAAAATCCATCTGTTTATTTTTTTTATCCCAAAAGGCACATTAAAACCTGTGTTGGAATGCTAGTACTGTATCAAGTAAAACATTTGAACTGAAGGAGAAAGTGCTAACTCCACACAGAGACTTAACCAAGGTCACTGGACCAGCAGTTGGGGCACATAATCAAAAACCAAGTCACCCTGCTCTTCCCAAACTCGCAAAATACTCATCATGAGAAACCAGTGTTGAGGAAAGGTAGAAATGGATTCCATTACTGACTCTCCAACTCACATTATGTAACATCTGTTTAGGGGTTGTGCTATTCCACACTACAACTGTGTTCATCTGTGGCTGTCCACACGGCGCAACAAAAATCAGATAAATTAATCAGGTGGTATTCTTCCTTTGATCCAAGGTCTAGTTCCAATGCTTGTGCACCTATTGTAGGCACTTTCGATGGTGACAAGGGTTAGTGGCCTGCGACCACTCAGTCCCATATGTAGCAGGGCTCAGTGTGTTGTGTCGTGACATAAAAGTATCATAATCATCATTAAAATTATCTCTGATTTGTGTCACTGTAGCCAATTTGTTGGTTCATTCCAAATGGGGTAGCCTTAATTTACCTGTTGAAGTGCTGAGTCTTAGCCACCCAAACTCCTGTCAGCAGCTTGTGGTTTCAAGTTTCAAGTTTTATTGTCATATACAGATAAAAATGGGATATCATTACAAGTAAACAAATTATTGGACAATTCTTTTTCCCTTCCTAAGACTACTGTCAATAGATACTCATCACAACTGACCGTGAGTATCCCACAAGGCTTGTTGTTTGAGAGTTTCCCTGACCTACTCATCTTGCCGTAACAATTCTGTCCTTATCAAAGTCACTTATTCTTTATATATGTCCATATATTTTTCATTCAACATGTCGACAAATGTCAACTTAATATTTAATGTCTCTGACCTTGACATGCATCGTTGTTACAAGATAATCGACGTCATTCACCTCATATGAGAGTGCTCATTAATGTTTTGGCTCATCAGTGGGTGTGGATGTGTGTACAAATACATATATTTTACATATATATTGTGATGTATGGCTGGCTGTTCATCCCGGCCAATACCCCTACGCCGCTAGGTGGACCCCTCCCTGCAGTATGGAGGTGCCACGAAGACCAGCAGGGCATTATGGATATTGGAGTCTTTATTCACAGCCCTGCTGGATACCATGGGGGCCGCCAGGAATCACTGCAGGGAGGCCCAGAGACTATTTGCCTTACGCCCAGGAAGTACATCATAGTCACATGGACAAAGAGAACGATGTGCTTCCTGGGTGAAGAAAAAAGGATTTTTTATCTGACCCGGAAGTGTTCAAGGTCATATGGACAGAGAGGGTGAAACGCTTCCAGGTCGAGGAGTATAAAGGACTGTGGGAGATCCCAGACAGACGAGCTGAGTTGGGAGGCAGGGTGGCTAAGTGTCTGGGAGTTTGGAGGATTGGTTATTGTTTATTTGTTTTTAGAGTATTGTGGAGAGGAGCGTGCTTTGTGCACATTATTATTATAATAAATAATAATTGGACTTTTTATCTGGTGTCTGACGTGTGGTCTGAGGGTACAAGGGTGCGAGAAAACCCTAATCTGTCACAATATATATATACTGTATATACAGTATAGATATGTGATACAGTACCTGCCAAACAACACAAAGAGTACACAACATGTGTTTTACCCTCACTGGGGCTCATCAGGTGTACGTACCTTTGCTTCCACTTACGGGGATTGAACCTCAGACTTCAGCCTCTGACATTGCGATACAGTGGCTGGTTCACTTACTTGATATAACCGATGTTTGTCGACTGGCTGATCAACCATATATATATATATATATATTTAGTCATGTCCACACGAAACTGACAAAAGAGACCGACACTGATCATTGATTTTCCATATTTAACCAAAATCAGACTTTGCTTAGAATTTGATCCAACAGAATCCTTAACCTAAAATTTTGCTACACAACCTTTGGAGGCAATCACTGCCAAAAAGCAATTCCTGTAGCTCTCAGTAAGACAACAGGTAATTTGGCGCTTCTTGAGCTCTAGCTGTGTCAGGTTTAAAGGATGCCTTCTTCAGACTGCGTATTTCAATTAATTTCATAAATGTTATATAGGATTCAAGTCAGGTCTAGTACAAGGCCGCTTCAGATGTCCAATATAACTCCTTAAATTTGAATACATTTACAACCCTCATTATAAAGGATGTACACATTTACACAACCAAGACATATAACTTTTTGCTTGCACATTATCCTTGACTAGCGTCTCATTCAGAACTAGATCCTACTTTGCTTGTATTGCTGAAGGCTAGGCTTTGATTCCTCCATTACTCCATCTGGGATAAATAGGTATATAGATGGCTGCTTGAATTATGAGAAATATAATTAGTGTCAGCAGATGTGATCAATTAAAATGAATTAAAAACGGTATGAGCTATTGTTGTACATCCTAGAAGTTAAAAGTTAATTGAGGAAATAAATGACTGCTTCAGAGCTATGATTTCTTGAGTTGCCTTTTGCTCTTATTGATTAACTGTGCGTGTTTGTGTTTGCCTCTATGTGGTAGGCAGAAACTTTAATCAGGAGCCTGTTTCTTGTACAGACTTTGCTGCGTGATGTAAACGACTGGTCTCACAGCTGTTTCAGATTTCATGTAGTGTAGCGAACCTTGCTTTTCTTGGCACAGAACCAAAAACGGTCTGGCACAATTCATCATAAAGCAACCACAAACCAAATAATGTCATGTAGGATAAGATCTTTCTGCAAGGCTCCATCCAACATGAAATATCACATGCATTTGACACTTTAGCCATCCCTGATCTGTCTTTATTCTAACTTAGCTAGCACAATGGTTATATGGGTCATGTTTAAGTTTGTTGTTTTAGGGTTTGCAAAGAAAGCAGTAAGGCTTTTTGCACATGAATATTTCAACATGAGTTTCAATTAAAAATCAAATGTGTCATTACTGTTGAAAAATATAAAAAATTTTGTTTTTTATTTCAGATTTTAACAACAACAACAACAACATTTATTTATATAGCACATTTTCATAAAAACAATGTAGCTGAAATTACATGATGAAGAAAGAGAAAAAAGACTAAACAAATAATTAAAATTAGGGAAAACTAATTAACATAGAATAACAGTAAGGTCCGATGGACAGGGAGGACAGAAAAAAGAAAAAAAAACTCCAGACAGCTGAAGAAAAAAATAAAATCTGCAGGGGTTCCAGGCCATGAGACCGCCCAGCCGCCTCTAGGCATTCTCTGTAACATAAATGACCTCAATCAGTCCTCATTGTATTCAGGGTTCTCATGGGAGAATTTGATGATGATGGTCATGTTGACTTTTGGCCTTTAATCCATCAATATAGGGACAGCACGGTACTTTGATTAGGTGGTGGTGGCACAGATCGCCACCACAGAAAACTGGAAATAGAACAGAAAGCAGGGGTTAGTATGAATTTTAGAGCCACCATGAATAATAATGATAATTAATTGAATATACAGAGCATCAGAATTTAACTAAGATGAAGCTATGAGAAAGCCATATTAAAGTAATGTGTTTTCAGCAGTGTTTTAAAGTGCTCTACTGTATTAGCCTGACGAATTCCTATTGGCAAGCTATTCCAGATTTTAGGTGCATAACAGCAGAAGGCCGCCTCACCATTTCTTTTAAGTTTAGCTCTTGGAATTCTAAGCAGACACTCATTTAAAGATCTAAGGTTACGATTTGGAGTATAAGGTGTAAGACATTCCAAAATATAAGATGGAGCGATATTATTTAAGGCTTTGTAAACCATAAGCAGTATTTTAAAGTCAATTCCAAATGACACAGGTAACCAATGTAGTGACATCAAAACTGGGGTAATGTGCTCGGATTTTCGTTTCCAAGTTAAGATTCTAGCAGCTGCATTCTGCACTCGTTGCAATCAAATTATTTATTTTTTGCGTAGTCCTGAGAGGAGTGCATTACAGTAATCTAGATGACTAAAAACTAAAGCGTGAACTAATTTTTCAGCATCTGCAATGTTCTAAGAGGTCTAACTTTTGCTATATTTCTTAAGTGTCCTAGTAATTAATATGATTAATATGTGATTTAAAATTCAGGTCAGAGTCAATAATTACCCCTAAATTCTTTACCTCCTTCTTGACTTTATCTATACTAATAAAAGGCAAAGCCCTCACTCACACACTCACTCACTCACTCACTAACTCACTCACTCACTCACTCACTCACTCACTCACTCACTCACTCACTCACTCACTCACTCACTCATCACTAATTCTCCAATTTCCTGTGTAGGTAGAAGGCTGAAATTTGGCAGGCTTATTCCTTACAGCTCACTTACAAAAGTTAAGCAGGTTTCATTTCGAAATTCTACACGTAACGGTCATAACGGTCGACAACGTCCGCCATGTTGAATTTTCTTATTCATGGCCCCATCTTCACGGAATTTGGTAGGCAGCTTCCCTGCGCTAACCGAAACCAATGTATGTACTTATTTCGGTGGTATAACGCTTGTGTCAGCCGCCATATTGAACTTTCCAACGTCACTAATTCTCCAACTTCCCGTGTAGGTAGAAGGCTGAAATTTGGTACTTATTTCGGTGGTATGATGCCACTGTCGGTCGCCATATTGAACTTTTCAATGGTCTTTGTTACTTATGGGCCCATCTTCAAGAATTTTGGTACGCGGGTTCCCAACGCTAACTGAATCCTACTTACGTACATATATACGTCCATAGCCTGCAGCTCGGTCACTGTGTCAGGCAGCGTTGGGTCCCCCATCCCAACGTCTCCCACGTTGTTGGCTGCCTGCCTATATAAGGCTGTCAGTCGCTCCAGTCTCTACATTCCATTCCTTGCTTCGCCACAGGATTCACGTCTCTCTGCTGATAACTACAGCCTTTTTATTTAATCCACGGCTTCTCCGCTGTTTTATTGTTCATTTATTATGATTATAGTTATTTTTATTATTATTATTAGGTATTTTAGACTTACTTTACATTGTTCAGGTACCCATTTCCTTTATCATTCCAACCGTACCCCCATTAATATGTCTATCGAGGTGATCACCATCTATCAAAGAACTGTCACTTACCGAGTGGTTTCCATGCCCGGAGATGGCACCTACCTTTTCCATTCTCTTTGTTACATATTGCACGGCCATATTAGGCTCACTCTTGATATCCGGAGGAACATTATGTCTTATGTGTTGAATGACTGGGACAGGTTCAAGGTGTGGACTGATGACGGTACAGGAGATAATTATTCTACACAGGAGCACTATAAGAGTGAAATGCTTAAGCCCTTCACCTATGCTTCTGCATGTGAGTCGATGGCTGCCGCTGAATTGTTCGGTTGTCGCTTTCAAGTGTACCGAAATGGCCAAATATTTTACACATTTTGACAACTGCCAATGCCTCTTAAACATCTTAGATTGACAGGTGACGATTTCAGTAGTGGACACTTTGATGTTTATGAATATTTAAACTCTCAAAAGCTGGATGTGAAGTTATCGATGAAACCGGTTGTATGCTTAAAACGCTTGACAGATGCCGAATGTCTCTTCAACACAAGTCCTACAAATACTGTCGTCATAGAAACAAACCATGAAACTCAAACCGATTATGACAGCAGCAATCCAAGCTGTGAGATTTGAAACAAGATTACTGTTCACATGGCCAACTGTACGTTGCATGCTCAAGAGTAAGCTCAGTGCACATCTTGGTCATATTACAACCGGAGGGCTGAACTCACAATGTGGTATACAAAGAGATCCTTAACAAATAATTATTGGTATATTTTCCCTCAGTTTAAAAAGGTTTAATTTTCTTCTTAATAAAAATTTTAAGGCAGTACTTCACCGCTGCGAAGCGTGGGTATTTTGCTAGTTTCTAATAACCTCATTATATCCATTATTGCTAATCACTAAAATTTCTGTTTTCTCTTTATTTAGTTTTAGAAAATTACTACTCATCCATTCGGAAACACAAGTGAGACATTGAGTCCGTGAATCAAGAGAGTCGGGGTTATCAGGCGCTATTAATAAATACAGGTGTATGTGATCAGCATAGCTATGGTAGCTCACATTATGCCCCAAGATAATCTGACCTAATGGAAGTATGTAAAAGAGAGGCCCACCCCATGACTAAGGCGATTTCTAAGAATATTATGATCAGTGGTATCAAATGCAGCACTCAGATCTAAGAGGATGAGAACAGATAAACGGCCTCTGTCTGCATTTACCCGCAAGTCATTTACTACTTTAACGAGTGCAGTTTCTGTACTGTGATTTGTTCTAAAGCCCGACTGAAACTTATAAAGAATGGCATGTTTATTGAGTTGATCATTAAGCTGCATAATGACTGCCTTCTCTAGAATTTTACTTAAGAAAGGTAGGTTAGAAATAGGTCTAAAATTTTCAAAAGCAGAGGAGTCAAGATTATTTTTCTTCAGCAGGGGTTTAACTACAGCAGTCTTAAGACAGTCTGGGAAGACCCTAGTATCTAATGACGAATTTATTATGTCAAGAATATTATCAATTAACACGCTCGACACCTCTTTGAAAAAATTTGTTGGTATTGTGTCAAGGACACAGGTGGAGGGTCTCAGTTGAGAAATTATTTTATATAAATCAGGTAAATCTATCCTGGTGAAAGAATTAAATTTGTTTATAATAGAGTACTGGGGTTTAAGACAATCAATATTGGGGAGATGTACTATATTATTTCTAATATCATTAATTTTTTGATTAAAAAATACAGCAAAAGACTCACAAGTTTCACTGGAAGTATTTTGGGGGAATTCCTTTGAGTGACCTGGATTTAGCAAACAATCATCTGTAGAGAATAAGACTCTGGGAATTACTAGCATTGTTATTTATAATTCTTGAGAAATAACACCGCCTCTCAAGACGGACTATATTGTTGCATTCTATTATTTTAACCTTCAATATCTCACAGTCCATTAATCCATCAATTGTCCTAAAACCTTATTATGTTTATATGTATATGAAAGGAAACCCAGAAAATTGCAAACACTGAAACAGGGGCTTTAAGATGTGAAGCTTAAGGTGCGTACAGGCATCCTTACCCGACACAGACAGGCACAGAGACGAGTTTAGTGCTGTCAGCACATGATTTAGTAACAGTTGAGCACGTTATTGCTCACAGTACAGAAGGCACACAGACCTTCACAGTCCCTTTTTTTGCCACCAGTCCTTCCGCCTCCAATCCTCCTCAGGCTTTGTCCTCTTCCTCCTGACTCTGGCCGTTGACTTCTGGCGACCGGCCAATTTTTAAAGGACACTCGGAAGAACTCCAGGTGCCCAACAAGCTTCTTCCGGAAGCACTGCTGGGTGTGGGAAGTGTTGCCAAACAGGGTTCAGCAAATGCTGTAATGTCCAGGATCCACCTGGCAGTGCCCACAGGGCCCAGCTGTGTTGAGCTTCCATGCTCCAAACCTGTGGCGCCATTGAAACAACTTAAATAAAATGGTTTGAATTAATACATTCTATTATAGAGTCCTTATTTTTAGTCATTATGGCTGACTGGCACTACAAAAAAAAGAGAGACTCCTGTCTTGCTCCTGTCTGCTGGCACCGTAGTTGTTCTGAATTACAGAAAATACAAAATAGTTTTTTATTTGAACCATACACTTAGGTTATCCTGCTCCCTTCTTTCCAATAAAAACACCACTTTGATTATGCAGTACCCCTTTGCCTTAATAGCTTGAAAATGATCTTCACAGCATAATTAATTGTAATCTTAATGCTCTTGCTGGATAAACAACCCTTTTTCCTTCATCATTTGCCATTCCCTTTCTCTAAATTGAGTGTATTTATATTGAAAAGAGTAACTTGTTTTTCTTTTACTATTTTTGGACTTTCTCTGATACAATCTGATTTTGTGCAGAAGAAGCAGAGCACTATAATTCCTCACAGGACATAGGAATTAGACAGGGTATGGGGATCAGACCAATTGTTTGCCACTGCGTACTTTAGTTTTCATTTTAAATGTAAGACACTGAAGGGTAGGAATAGTGTAAAAACTTTGAACTCACTTGTCTGCTATGAAAGCAATTACCAATATAAAGGAAAAATTATTTAAGTAAATTATGTCTTACATCTACAATTTTATTAATGACAATTCAGTTCAATATATTCTTTTAAAGCAGACTAAACTTATTAGCCCAGTACACTAACTATAAACTTCTGAAGCTACATTGTCATTTTAAGTAATTTGTGAATTAGTCACATGTGTCATGTCATGAAAGTCACTTACTGGGTATCCCTGACATCGCAGTGGAGTAGCAGTGGTGTGCAGAAGATGAGTGCTGAGTCAGAGACAGAGCTCAGACGACATCACTAGGAAGTGCTCTGCTGTGTATTGCATATTAACAGTCTCTCTAGGAATTCTTCTATTGCTCACAGCATAAAAGGACCTGCTTCTCTTTTTATTGATTTTAATTACAAATAGATAACATTCCATACAGTCAAGTCAAATTTAACAAATGAAAGTAAAATTCAACTCCACCCAAGAGAAAGAGAGAGGAGCCAGCAACCGAAGTCAGGTTGCGGGGCAACAGCTTGAGCAGAGATACAGCTTGAGCAGAGATGCCCAGACTTCCCTCTCCCTAGCCACTTCTTCTAGCTCTTCTGGGGGAATCCCAAGGCATTCCCTAGCCAGCCGGGAGACATAGTCCCTCCAGAGTATCCTGGGTCTTCCCTGGGGCCTCCTCCCGGTTGGGCGTGCCCAGAACACCTTGCCAGGGAGGCGTCCAGGAGGCATTCTGATCATATGCCAAAGCCACATCATCTGACTCCTCTTGATGCGGAGGAGCAGCGGCTCTACTCTGAGCCCCTCCCGGATGACTGAACTTCTCACCCGATCTTTAAGGGAAAGCCCAGACACCCTGTGGAGGAAACTCATTTCAGTGTATTCGCGATCTCGTTCTTTCGGTCACTACCCATAGCTCATGACCATAGGTAAGGGTAGGAACGTAGATCAACTGGTAAACTGAGTGCTTTGCCTTATGGCTCAGCTCCTTTTTCACCATGACAGACTGCGGACGCTGCACCGATCTGCCTGTTGATCTCACGCTCCATTCTTTTTTCACTTGTGAACAAGACCCCTAGATACTTGAACACTTCCAATTGGGGCAGGATCTCGCTCCCAACCCTGAGAGGGCACTCCACCCTTTTCCGGCTGAGGACTATGGTCTCGGATTTAGAGGTGCTGATTCCCAACCCCGATGCTTCACACTCAGCTGCGAACTGATTCAGAGAGAGCTGAAGATCACGGCTTGATGAAGCAAACAAGACAACATCATCTGCAAAAAGCAGTGACCCAATCCTGAGTCCACTAAACTGGACCCCCTCAACACCCTGGCTGCGCCTAGAAATTCTGTCCATAAAAGTTATGAACAGAATCGGTGACAAAGGGCAGCCCTGGCGGAGTTCAACTCTCACTGGAAATGGGTTTGACTTACTGTCAGCAATGCGGACCAAGCTTTGATACTGGTTGTACAGGGACCGAACAGCCCTTATCAGGGGGTCCAGTACCCCATACTCCCAGAGCACCCCCCCACAGGATTCCCCAAGGGACACGGTCGAACACTTTTTCCAAGTCCACAAAACACATGTAGACTGGTTGGGCAAACTCCCATGCACCCCCCAGGACCCTGCTAAGGGTGTAGAGCTGGTCCACTGTTCTGTGACCAGGACGAAAACCACACTGTTCCTCCTGAATCTGAGGTTTGACTATCCGATGGACCCTCCTCTCCAGAACCCCCGAATAGACTTTTCCAAGGAGGCTGAGGAGTATGATCCCTCTGTAGTTGGAACACACCCTCTGGTCCCCATTCTTAAAGAGGGGGACCACCACCAAGTCTGCCAATCCAGAGGCACTGTCCCCGATGTCCATGCAATGTTGCAGAGACGTGTCAACCAAGACAGTCCTACAACATCCAGAGCCTTGAGAAACTCCGGGCATATCTCATCCAGCCCCGGGGCCCTGCCACCAAGGAGTTTTTTGATCACTTCGGTGACCTCAGTCCCAGAGATGGGGGAGCCCACCTCCGAGTCCCCAGGCTCTGCTTCCTTATTGGAAGGCATGTTAGTGGGTTTGAGAAGGTTTTCGAAATACTCCCCCCACCGACCCACAACGTCCCGAGTCGAAGTCAGCAGTGCACCATCCCCATCGTATACAGTGTTGACACTGCACTGCTTCCCCCTCCTGAGACTCCAGACCAGAATCTCCTCAAAGCCCCAACTCCTACCACACCCAAGTTTTTGCCTCAGCAACCACCAAAGCTGCATTCCGCTTGGCCTGCCGGTACATATTAGCTGCCTCTAGAGTCCCACAGGACAAAGGGGTCCGGTAGGACTCCTTCTTCAGCTTGACGGCATACCCTCACCGCCGGTGTCCACCAACGGGTTTGGGGATTGCCGCCACGACAGGCACCAACCACCTTACGGCCACAGCTCTGGACAGCCACCTCAACAATAGAGGCACGGAACATGGCCCATTCGGACTCAAAGTCCCCCACCTCCCTCGGGACGTGGTCGAAGTTCTGCCGGAATTGTGAGTTGAAGCTACTTCTGACAGGGGACTCTGCCAGACGTTCCCAGCAGACCCTCACAACACGTTTGGGCCTACCAGGCCTGACCAGCATCCTCTCCCACCATCGAATCCTACTCACCACCAGGTGGTGATCAGTTGACAGCTCCGCCCCTCTATTCACCCGAGTGTCCAAGACATGTGGTCGCAAGTCCAACGACACGACCACAAAGTCGATCATCGAACTGAGGCCTAGGGTGTCCTGGTGCCAAGTGCACATACAGTATGAACACCTCATGCTTGAACATGGTGTTCGTTATGGATAATCTGTGATGAGCACAGAAGTCCAATAACAAAACACCGCTCAGGTTCAGATCGGGGGGCTCATTCCTCCCAATCACACCTCCCTGCCTCTCAGCAGGGGCAACTCCAGAGTGGTAGAGAGTCCAGCCCCTCTCAAGGAGATTGGTTCCACAGTCCAAGCTGTGCATCAAAGTCAGCCCGACTATATCTAGCCGGAACCTCTCGACCTTGCGCACTAGCTCAGGCTCCTTCCCCTTCAGAGAGGTGACATTCCATGTGCCTAGAGCCAGCTTCTGTAGCCGAGGATTGGACCACCAAGGTCTCTGCCTTCGGCCACCACCCAACTCACAGTGCAACTGAAGCTACTCTATAAAAAGAGCAAGAAAAGAAAAGTATCCTTTTCCCAGAAATGGAAGCTTATTCTAAACCCTTATTCTTAAAAAAGTTTTGAACACATTCTCTATGTGAGAATTAGATTTTTTCCAATTTCAAGTAGTATAGAACATGACCACTGACTTGAGAGTGATGGGGTAGGATTCTTCCATTTGTGCAAGATAAGTCATGCCAGTAGTGTAGTAAAGGAAACAGTTTGTTTGTCCTTCTCCACTTTTAGGCCATCTAGGAATACAAAGAAACACAGCTGTTAATGGGTGATTGTGACACCAAGGCTGTCTGTGAGACATGCAAAGATTTTTGTCCATAATGTTGATAATTTGGTGCACACCCAGAAATTATGACCCAGAGAAGCTAGAGCTCAATTGCAACGTTCACGGGTTGAATCTTGCCTTGGAAACATTTTGGACAATTTTAAATAAGATAAATGCACTCAATAAAAGATTTTAAGTTGAATGACTGAATGATTGGCACATACAATGGAGCTCGAGTATATTCTGTGCATGGCTGCCTTCCACTCCTTTTCTGAAATAATTAAGTGACAGATCCTTTCCCCAATGTACTCTGTGGTTTTTGAAAATAAATATTTTTCTAAATTGTAGAGATGCTATCTGAGTCTTCAAGAAAAATGTATTTACTGGGTTACATAAAGCAGGCATTTCAAACATGTGACCCGGGGGCTGCATGCAGCCCACAGCAGAAATCTGTGCAGCCCACATGACAGATCCTAGTTAGCACTAAACTTGTACAAAATGATTACTATTGTTTGTGATTGAATCATTCTGCATCTTCTGTGTTACTTATTGACTTTTCTTACTTCCACCTTCTGACAAAAGCATGTTTTCCCATGGCATTACGGTACCGGAAACATCATCTGCTAGTATAGTTGTAGCTGCGGCGTCAGCTCCTTGATACCCTAGGCATGACACTGCCCCAAAGAGCCTTGACCAAAGTTAATGAGCTGCAACATCACAAATGAAGTGCTAGGCTACAGCAGCCTGGTAGGTTACACTACTGGCTGGGCTGCTGAGACTGGCCACTGGGTAGAGCTGACCATCACGAGTAGTAATAGCTCACATATTTTCACATATTTTTTGCTCTAGTTTTATGTAATTTTGTGCTAGTATTGTAATGAACAGTTAGTGCAGACTACAGCTGAAGATCTGAAGTGGACACGAGAAGTTGGTGAGTTGTTTATTAACACATTTTTGTGATTTTGAGTTTGTAAAATTAGTGTAGGTCAGGGGGCATTTTGCATGTTCTGCATCTGCTCATTTTATAATATAAACTTTGAAGTAAACTTAGTAAAGTAAAAAAAAAGTAAAAAAAGAAAGCTATAGTAACTTTGTATAATAGTATAATAGTATTTGTTACAGTGCGGCCCACTGATGCACGTATGGCAGTCGAAGCGGCCCACCAATGATAGTGAGTTTGGCATGCCTGATATAATGCAAATAAAGCAATATTTTGAATATACTGTATCACCTTTGAGACTTCAAAAATGTGCAAATTAAAACATGACTTTACAAATTCTGAAAAGCATTCATGTCTGATAATTTGTTAGGACTAATGAAGAGAGTGATAGAAAAAGTATTTGCACTCTCTTATTTCCTGTATCACTACAATATTTTTCATAGTGAATTAGGGCCCACCTCTTTGTTGATTGTAGTAGTGAAATATAGAAGAGTCTGAGAAGAAAAAAGACTGAAATTTGATAAGTTTTCATCCATTTGGTGTAGAATTCAAATATAAAATTCTTAGGTTTGAATAAGTCAGTCCTTCACAAACTTTGTAGTGTCACAACCCAGGTTTTCACATGCCAGTGTGTTTGTAACACACTGGGACAATTGTCTTAGTGGGAGGGGGGATGGAGTGGTCCTGCTTGGTGAATTGAGTGCAATCATCAAAGGCAGGGGATTGGGGTGGTCAGCAGAGCATCAAAGAGGCATCCAACTGCAGAACAATACGTCACCTCAGTTTTTGACTGCAGACTCTTGGCTGAAGCTACTCAATATAATGAGCAGCAGTTTCATGGCAGAAGTGACAATACCTCACATCTATACTACATGCTAACCACACAAACCCTTAACTTTAAGCTACTCCCAATTTAAATTGTATATACTACAATCTAACCACACTCACTTCTAACCTTTATAACACTTACCCCTAAACTTAAATCACCCTAATCTTACTTTCACAAAGAAACTGCGGTCAAAAACTTCAATGATGCTCTGGAGCTGTTTAGCTGGA
Source organism: Polypterus senegalus (assembly GCF_016835505.1). Classification (NCBI taxonomy): domain Eukaryota; kingdom Metazoa; phylum Chordata; class Cladistia; order Polypteriformes; family Polypteridae; genus Polypterus; species Polypterus senegalus. The sequence goes on from NC_053156.1 coordinate 217,553,536, forward strand.
TATTATTAAGAGCATCAGAGCATAAGATGAATCAAGCCAGATTGTCAGTGCTTTTCCTCTTTGGTAAAATCAAGAATGATCATTAGAGCAGGTGTTGGTGTGGTCTTTCAGGATGGGCCATGCACCACCTGCGATGCTACTGCTGTAAATCGAGAGTGTTTGTTGGGGTTTCATCCAGGGTCAATGGCAGCCCCCTTTGCAATGCAAATTTTGCATCTCTAGTCAATGAAACCCTTGCTCAAGGGGTAACCAGGGATGGACTGGGATCCTTGTGTGTTCTTCAGTGCATGCACACATAAGGCTGTACAGATGCTGCTATGTCCCTCTAACTCTTTCTGCTTTGTCCTCCTGTCTCTCACTAACTATGCTCTGGTGTTCTGCAGATGTGAACTTTGCTGAACCTTGTCAAAAATATAAAATGTGTGAATATATAACACATGCGTAAAGTTAGGTGTTAGTCCTGACTAAACGTATGATCACTGATTACTGACTAACTCCGTTCCACATGTGTTTGAAAGTTGGTGTCCTTGTAAAATAAAGCAAGAAATAGTTAGATCATTGGCCACTTTAAACTGAAAGAAATAAAAATCAGAAGTCTTCTAACTATGACGTGGTCTTGTTTACCACCAGACATTAACACTATGTTCCTTAACTTTCCAATTATTATTCATCATTGCTTTTATTGCTTAAAAAGTAATTTGATCATAGTAATAAACTGACATAGCTTGCACAGCTTCATAAACAGAACTGACCGCTTCTACACTCTAACCCCGCAGGAGTCCCCACTCATAAATATCACTCATTTTCATGGTGTTTTTATCCTTTGTTTGAGTAATTCAATTTTATTTTTCCTTATTTTTTTAGCCCTGCCCTTTCATTTTTTAAAGATGTTTTCTCCATCTCTTCTTTCATCTGCATCTCACACTTTCCTCCTTTTTGCTTTTTGCTTTGATAAGGTAGTTAGACCGGGGTGATGGGGTAAAGACTGGAAGATAGTAGGATTATGTGATTGGAGAGGTGCACTGAGCATGCAGTATGACTCTCTCAAAGTAGGCTTCACCATCAATGGCTACACAGCATATCCCACCATAGTTCTGATGGCAAATCCATCCCTTGTTTTTATTACAGTGAGTTATTTAAATGCTTTTAGCACTTAATCAAGTCTGATTATTTTATTTCCAGAAAAAAAAATGCTAATGTTTCTCAGAATAGCAGGAAGTACAAAGGCATTTCTAAAACTCTGGAGCTCCACTGAATCATAGTCAGAGATGTGTTGTCCACACAAATAAAGTTTGGGAGACATACAGTACGTCTTCAAATTATAAGGCATAAAATTTAGTAAGAAGTCAAAAACAAAATAAAAAACTATCTAAGGACCCACAGTCCTCTTTTGACTAAGCTTAGGTAAATGTTTATGAGCCCACATTGGAAAGTCCTCAGGAGAAAATAGGACCCATGGCAGAGCAGCAAGACAGAAAGTGTTACATACTGAGAACTGAGAAAATACAACTTGTTAAGTGTCCATAGTTAACAAATAATATTCTACATACAGGTGAATCTAAAGAGAAGTGTTTTGGCCAGTTTGGGCCTGTTATACAGTATCTGGAGAAAATGTAAATTTGTCTTTCACAGTAACACCTTCACACCCTCTGTCAAGTAGTGATGACCAAAACAATTTGCAACTTTGAATTTCACTTTACAAAATCAATACCGTTTCACCACATGTGAAATTTGTGTGAATATCTAATATATTTTCATCTCATTTGCAACCTTTTTTTACATGTGCAAGGGTATACCAAAGCTGATTCTAATTCAGAGGGTGGAGAGGTGATGCAGCTAGAGAGCACTTATCTGCAAGCACTTCAGATGCTCTTCTCCTCTCCTAAAATCCATTGGCCTGGGTAGCTGCCAACAAGCCTCGGGAAGGAAACTGGCTTATATCAGCTTATAGAGTTGAGGACAATGAGCACAGATGGTTACCTCTGATCCCAAATGAGGCATACAAGCTGGAAGCAGCAGTGTAAACGTGAAGACAAGCAGTGCACCAGGCAGATAAGAATACATGGAGAATTCATGGAAAATGAAAATCAGGGTGGCCAAGGAAGGAGACAGTGGTTTGCAATTGAAGATTTTTGGGGTAATTTTGTGAAAGTGAATGTGAAACAAAACTCTGCCATTATACTCAAAAATACCATCAAGTATGGTGGTAGTACACCATATCAAAATCTTATTATGTGATATCATCTACTGTTAAATTCTGCTACGTACTTCTAAAATTTTTATTTGTATACTGTATTGAGGATTTGTTCTGTTCTGTTTGACCGCCTTCTTTTTGACACCCAGTGCACGCCCAACCTACCTGGATAGATAGATAGATAGA